>NW_026850748.1:0-39044 GCF_030913465.1 Colletotrichum navitas
TAATAGCTTAAAAAGTAAACATAATATAGTTTTTAATTAAAGAGGATTATATATTTATATATAAAGAAATATTAATATATATATATAGTAAGTAGCCTATTATAGTAAGTAGCTTACTTTTTATTATTTTTCTACTTTTTCTATAAGTTAATTAAGCTATAATATATAAAATTAATTAAAACTACTTATTACTATCTTCTTTATTACTATTTTAAACTATCTTATAGGTTTATATACTATATTTAGTCTTTTTATAATTACTATATTATTATATATATAGTTTATTACCCTTTATATAACCTTTTTTTAGGATATTTCTTTACTTCTAGCTTTAATACCTTCCTTTTCTCTTTATAATACTTTTACTTTAGTTATATTAAGTAACCTTTTAAGATATAGTTAAGTCTTTTAACTTCTTTAGTGTTTACTAAGTACCTTTATTCTTATATAAAGTCTATAGTTCTTTACTATAATAATAGTAAGTTAATATACTAACTTACTAATACTTTTTAACTATAAGTTAATTACTTTATATATTAGTGTTAGTAAACTTCCTTAATACTCCTTAATCCTTTTTTTTAATAAAGTAAAGCTTTATATACCTTTAATTACTATTATTAATATCTTTAAGTCCTATAAGCCTAAGCTAGTTAGATATAAGTTTACTAGTGTTAGTATCTTTAGCTTAAAATCTAGGTAAAAAATAATAACTTTAAGATTAAAAAGTATAAGACTATTTTACTAGAAACCTAATTATATATTAATTTTATATATTAAAGTAAAGAATACTACTTTAAAGATAAAAAAGAAGTTATCTTTAGTAATATATATAATTTATATTTATATTTGTTTTTAATCTTTATACTATAGAAGTACTTTAAAAGGCTAAAATAGCTAATATTAAGAGGCTAAAGCTTATATAATAAGTAAAAAGATATATATAAAGTAATAATCCTTTTTTTTATAGTAGTTATTAAATTTAGTTAATTTATAGCTATTATAGCTATTTAAGATTAAAAGGTAATAAGTACTCTTTATATAAGACTTTATATAGTAGTTAAAATAATTTACTTAGTTTAAGCTAATTTTATTTATTATTTATTTCTTTTACTTAAGTAAATATACTAATTAGCTAAGAATTAGCTATTTTAGTACTAAGAAAAAAGGTAATATTTACCTTTTATAATAATATATAGAGGTATTACTTAGCTATTATATATTTACTTTAAATAATTAAAATTTATTTATAATTACTAGGCTACTTTATATAAGGCCTTTTATATTAGTTAAAAGTTATAATAACCTTTATATATAATAGTTTTTTATTAAAAACCTAGTCTTATTAAAATTATAGATATTATAATTCTATATCTTATACTTTATAATTATATTTTATATAAGTATAAACTAGCCTTATATAATTATAAAATCTTTAGCTAAGGCCCTTTAATAGTTAATTTAATATTAAAACTATATTTTTAATTATAGTTATTATTATATAAAGTACTTTACTTATTAAGGTCTAATATATATTATATTATATTTATTTAGAAGTTAGTTAGCTATATCTTATATATCTTCTTATTATAGAGGAAACCCTTAATTAATTAAGTTAATAACCTTCTTAATAATTACTTTTTCTTTTACTTTTATTATCTTTATTAATTTTAAATATATCTTATCTTATATAATATATCTAGTGTATTAGTAATAAGGTAAACTTTAAAGGACCTTAAAGATAGTAGCTGCCTTTTATATAGACATTTTTAGGTCTTTTTTAATAGCTTAGATAATAAGGATAATATAGCTTTTAATTAAAGAGGATTATATGTTTATATATAGTAGAATATTAGTGTAAAGGTTAAAGAGGTAGAAAGTAAGAGGAAGTAGGCTACTTACTATAATAGGCTACTTACTATATATATATATTAGTGTAAAGATTAAAAAAGTAAAAAGAAAAGAAACTAGTTTACTTACTATAATTATCTACTTACTATATATATATATTAAGACTAAAGCTATTTATAATAGTAAAACTAACTATATAAAAAAAGACTATTAAAGAATAGTCTAGGTAATATAATAAGATTAAGTAGTATACTCTTATAGATTATATACTAGTTAATTTAATAGATAACTTAATAAAATAGCTACTTATATATTTAAAAGAGAATTTATAGACCTAACAAGAGGTTAAAAAAGGTATTTATTATAATATTAACTATTTTGCATAAATATTAGAGTTATTAGATTAACTCTAATAACTAATTACTAGTAAACTCTTAGATAATTAGTTATAGATCTACTAAGAATTTATAAGTAATAAGTTAGTTATTTAATTAAGTAACCTATAATAATTATTCTCTTTTTCTTTATATATAATAAAGACTATATTTATCTTTATTATTTATTAATTACTACTAATATATATAGTTAACTATATTAACCTATCTGTTAGTGTAACTAATTGTAACCTTACTTTAACAGAGTATATTATAGTAAGTATATAATTATAGTAGGGGGTATATACACTATTCTAAATATTAGGTTTATTTTATAATCAGGTTTTGCTACCTAAGACAGCAAAATCCAATAGCACATGCATTTCTACCCCTTGCCGTATAGTACTTCAACACTTACGCAGGATTTTACGTTAAGGGGTACAATGTATATGCCATCGGATTTCGCTGTTTTAGCTAGCGAAATCCGGTTGTATATGCATCCGTCATTTGCCGTAGCGCACGGTTATCGCCGTATCCAAATGCCCGCTTGAACAGATCTCTATCCCAACACAGGCTTTCCTTCCTAAGGAGTATATCGTCGCCTACGTAAATCATGATTGGTGTCCAACCCTTACAGTTATCAGGGGGGCCCTGTCGCAGGTGTCATTCAGCCGGTGCAATACTTAAGAAGTAGTCTTAAGGAGATAGTCAGCCGCAATAGGATCAGTGTCCTCAAGTGAATACCTTAAAGTCAACATCAGATTGGTCTTTCCCTCCAACTGACCCGGGCTATCAAAATGCTTATCCAGGAGCTGACAACTAGTTTGTTAGGAAACGCCTCACATCACTTATCTACGATCGCTACGGCTTCGGGAGGGCGAAGCAGCTCTTCTCTGCAGTCCGAGTACAATCGATATTTTTCCTATTTACCGTTTCCACCTACTTCGATAAGGCTTTAAGTGATCCGAAGATAGATAGGACTTGATTATAAAAAAGAACATAGGTAGAGCAAATTAAGTAGGGGGCGATATAACCAATTCGTTACTGATGATGCAAATCCTCTTAGGAGACTAAAGGGATGCCCGAGGCAAAAACCTGGTCAAAGAAGTATTCCGAAGACGTGTGGCCCTAGCCGGTGACAATCGACCAACGCGTTCAAGTTGAAAGCCTAGCGACGTTATTTGCTGGTTGAGAAAGTTGTGACCGTCAAACAAAAGCTTGGGATGCTTCATTGAACGTGCAATATTCTCCCACCGGACTCTCCCGGCGGTGTCTTTCTCTGTTTGGATGTTTGCTAATATTGGTCCGTTAACAGAGACTCGTGGAACAGGGCCTTGCAATGCGACTTGCCTGAAGCACCCTGATCGACGTCGTATTGCAGAGCATCCCAAGGGTTTAATATCGCAACCGCGTTTGCACCGCCGCATGCTTCGTAGGGGGATTCGCTCACAGCTATACGAGAATCGGCTATAAAGGCCAGGCCATAGAGGCTGGACTTGACGTCGCCCAAGATGATCGACTTGGGCACAATAGGATCAAACACCTTGACAAATACGCCATTAAGAATCAGGCTCCGGACGAACGAGATGGACGGTGAATTGCGGGTGTCGCCGGTGTTTGGCTTGAAAGCAAACCCGAGAACCGCCACGGTCTCGAGTCCCGCACCGCTGGCGCCGCGTTGAAGCATTCTTCTCGCCAAACGCTCGGTCTGGTGTCTGTTCAGGCTCACGATGCTGCCAAGGTACCCGGCAACCTCGTCGAGCGCGAGGCTCTTTGCGGTGTGGACGAGATGTAGCACATCTTTCTGAAAGCAGCTGCCGCCGAATCCGATGGATGCCCGAAGCATATGAGGACCGATGCGCTGGTCCAGACCACACGCACGCGAGACCTGGGTGATGTCTGCGCCAAGCTCATCGCACATGGCGCTCAGGGCGTTGATGCTGCTGATCCTCTGAGATAGGAACATGTTGGCAGCAAGTTTGGCCAGCTCACTGGAGCGGGTGTCCATGGTCACGATGCGCTCCCGCGGCACCCATCTGGCGTACAGTCCACCCAAGACAGCAGCAGCGTCTTTGCCAGCCTTTGATGAGGAGCACCCAATCAAGACGCGGTCTGGGTTTAGCAGATTATCAACAGCAGTGCCCTCGGCCAAGAACTCCGGGTTCGAGAGGACCTCGCACTTGATGCCGGGACACATCCGTGACTGAAGCAGCTGCGCAGTCTCTTCGGCCGATCCACACGGGACGGTGCTCTTGTTGACCACGATGGCGTTCTTTGTAACCAGGCTTCCTATGCGTTGGACTGCGACGTTGAAGCTTGTGAGATCTGGCGCCGCCCCGGCAACGTCGTCGCCACCCCGCTCCAGTATGGAAGGGGTTTCAACACAGATGAAGATGATGTCTGCCTTGGGAATCACACCTCCTATATCAGTTGAAAAGAAGAGGTTCGATTTAGGCCGTTCCCGGGTCGCCCGGACTACATCGTATAGCCCGGGCTCGCTGATGGGTAGCCGTTCAGAGTTCCATGACGCGACTCGCGATTCGCTTTTGTCCAAGACGTAAACGTCGATCTCGGGAATCTGGAGCGCAAGTACGGCACTGGTTGGGCCACCCTGCGCGGCAGACACCGTCAGCCTATCTGGAAAGCAGAATATGGGTTCATCCCGGCTCAGTCACCAAGATGGAGTCTTACCACGTAGCCGGCCCCAATACACGCAATCGTCTTCTTCTTTTGTGACAAGCTCATAGTGAAAATCTGAATAACTGAAAACGGGGAGCTCTCTTGGGCTCGTGGACTCCAATGTTAGCTTGTCAGTCGACAGAGGCGGTATGCCCGCGGGTTCTTGTCCGGCTATTAAAGTTGGCCATGAGCTGGCTTGTTTGTGACATCCTGGACATGATGCCTCTGCTAACCTGATTTGATGTGTTACTTCGTCGATGCAGCCATCGTGGAGCCTTGGTTTCCATCGCGACCAACCCCGCATCATATCAATCGCCGCTCATGGTTCTCGTAACATGACAAGCGTACATGGATAATAGAGCAGCACGAGTGGGATTGGCCCGGGCATGTCCGTCTGCAAGACGTATTGCCGTTGCATCCTGGACAAGGGAGTCATCGAGCGACATGCAGACGATGGAACGACTCTGCCTAGGGCATAGGGGCTTCGCGCCCTGCATAGGCTGTGAGTCAAAAATGCTTTCACGGTTATAACATCAGACGGCTTTCCCGTTTACCAGCTCCCATATCTTACCGGCAGAAAAAACATCTATTACGCTTCAAAACAAGGCTTAAATCGCAAAGACTGCTAAGATGCCTACTGCTGTCGTCACTGGTGTAAGTTTCAGTGCATTTTGGAACCTTTCATGACCATATCCTGAAGCTTTTGTTTGCTGTAGGGGGCTGGATTCCTGGGCTCGCACCTCGTAGCCCTGTTGCTCAAAGAGGGTTACCACGTCATTGCGGTCGATTCCCTTTGGACCGGATCGGCTGAGAACGTTTCCAGACTAAGGAAGCATCCCAAATTTACCTTTCTTCGGTGCGTATCAGAACCGTCCATCTTTTGGCCCTGGCGTACCTGCTACACATGACGCTTAACAATGCCTTTGGTGTAGCCACAACGTCACTAAGCCATTCCCCAAGAGCCTGGAGAGGGCTGATCGCATCTACAATCTCGCATGCCCGGCAAGCCCCAAGAAATTCCCAGAGGCACCCCTTGGGATCTTGGAGACTTGCTACATGGGAACCAAGAATGTCCTCGAGCTAGCATCCAGAACCGGGGCGCGTGTCTTGCTTGCTAGTACTTCGGGTAAGCGAACACTCGCTGATAAACATCTAACATCCGAGGCTAACTAATCGTCGCAGAGGTCTACGGTGATCCGCTCGTCTGTCCACAGACTGAAGAGTATTGGGGCAATGTCAACCCGTTCGGTGGGCGATCTTGCTACGACGAGGGTAAGCGGGTGGCGGAGGCCCTTGCCTACGGCTATCGCCTTGAGCACAAGGTCGACGTCCGAATAGGGCGTATTTTCAACGCCTATGGTCCCGGTATCAGGCCCGACGACGGCCGCGTGGTTCCCAACTTCACAGCCGCCGCGCTCAAGGGGAAAAACATAACAATTACAGGCGACGGGACCGCAAGCCGCTGCTTCCAGTATGTCGAAGACTGCGCCATGGGTCTTTACAAGCTGATGGAGAGTTCTGTCCTGGACCCCGTCAACATAGGGCGCGAAGACGAGACCAGCATCGGGGAGATGGCGCGGTTGATCAACGAGATCGTCGCTAGGCAGACTGGTCGCCCACAAGTGCGGATTATATATGGGCCGAAGCCTGACGATGACCCATACAGAAGAGTTCCAGATGCGAGCAAGGCGAGACGCGAGCTTGGCCATGAAGCCAAGATTGATCTCAGAGAAGGGCTGGAAAAGACTGTTGATTGGTTTCTCACCTTGCCGGAATTCAACCTGCAGAAGGCCAGGCTATGAGAAGTGGACGCCATGGGAGTCCGATGTATCATTCATTCAATTCGTCCCACACGCCGTGCCAGCCACTACAATAAACTTTCCTTTCTTTCAGGGGGTCTAGTCATGTAAACTGTCACCATACGATACGGGTTTATTTAGGCGTTATTTAGTGATTAACAACGTCATTTTGTTACGTGTTATGAAAACACTCGTCTCTCGGGCTAGGTACAGTAGGTATAGTTATATGCCTCATGTTATGTCCCTTGGCAATGCAGCGGACTGGGTGACAGAAGCAGCAGATTGCCTGACTGTTATATTGTATCTCCTAACCACATGTCAATCTGGTCCGATTGACAATTTCTTGCCTATGGATTCCACCATTAAAATAGAGGGCGCGTATACGTACATAGTTGATATCTAGCAATTGTTTCATATAGCAGTCAGGCTGGCAATGGCTTTTAACTTGAGGAAGGATAGAAGTGCAAGTCAACGACTGGCCGGCTGGTAGAAAGGTACCGTAACGTTGGTTGTAGCCAAAAAAGTAGGGGTGGCGCATAAGAACACTCAACATAATTCGGCCTGATGGCCCATGATGTCAATGAGCAGAAGTGAAATTCACCTGGCCCACTTGCTGATTATCATCTTGGAATAGTATCTGTTTTTCACAATGCAAGACCTCACCCACCCTCACCGCCTTTTGATAATCACCTTGAGCATCTCCTCTTCTTTGCATGAGGTATGAACAACCAGATGACCAACGAAACACCCAAGCAGGTGAGAACGAAAGGTTGCAGAGCAGTTACACTAAAACGTTGTGCCAGGGCTCCGAGGGCAAAGGGTAGCAGAGAAGCCCCGCAACCCCCCAGGGCTGCTACGAATCCAATCACGACAACATGTAGATGTTGAGGCAATAGGCTGGTGATGGCAGAGACGGCATGCGGAAACATGGGGCCGATGAAGAACCCCTGGACGCCGACGGCTATGATGGACGCGTAGAAGTGGGGTACCAACCAAAAGATCAGCTCCATTACCATCGCCATCGCGAGGTACGCCTTTGGAAAGGAAAAACAGGTTAGCCAAGCCCGGCAGGGGGATAAAGACCATCTTGAGAGAGAGCGGGACTGGGCTGAGAGGAGACGCTGGATGCAATCTTTGGGGAGTGGCTTTTTCGAAAGGACTTACGGCCACCGCCATCCTGAGACCTATGATATTGGTCACGAACGGCAACAAGATGCGGCCAAGAGTGATGCCGAGCCAATAACCAGTGGCACCCATGCCACTAGCGAAGTCGTCGCCGTTGCGGATCCTGAGCAGAAACTCAACGACCCAGCCACCCAGGGAGACCTCGACGCCGATATAGATCAGCACAAACAAGGCCGAGAGCCAAGCGATGCGTGCTTCAGGTTGGGTCGTCAAGACGCTGCGTATGCTGGCAGAACTCTCGTGGGCTCCTGGCGAGCAAGCCATCAGCTCCCGGTAGCGACGCCCGGTGTGGTTCCGGAAGGCCGTAGTCAGAGCGAGGATTTCAACGACGGATACGCCTATCTGGGAAGTTGTTCTGTTCAGTGACCATTGAGAGTAGTCGTCGGGTGAGAGAGAGGCAAAGACGTACGACGACGTAGTAGAACGTATACCACGGCAGTTTGGCGCGGGTGATGATGGCGGTGGCGATCAGAGGACTGACAAGCCCCCCCAGGCCGTAAGCGGCGTGAAGGAAGCCGAGAAGCTCGTTGGACCGGTCCAGATTACCTATCCAAGCATTCCACGCCGCATCGGACAGGCCGTTCCCGAGGCCCCCAAGCATGAAGGAGACGACGAGTACGGGGAATGGGGGGTGCAGCACGTTGATGATGGCCGACAGCAAATGGGCGCCGCCGCACAGAACGCCCAGGCCTCGTTGACCAAGGGTGTTATGGAGTCTGGTGTTGAGGATTCCCGAGAAGACGTAGCCAATCAATGGTGAAAGGAACACCAGGGATACGGCGGTGTAGTTTATGCCGTAGAACGACTGAAGCTAGATGACCGAGGCCTTGTTAGGATGGGGAACTGTCCGGACACGGCCCATGTGGGTTCTCCCACTGATCATGGATCAACTCACATAGGGAAGCATTGCCTAATTTTGAGGGGGGGAAGCGGGAAGCGCGTCAAAGTTAGCCTGGTGATTGGTAATCGTGCCTCTCTCAGCCCGAGCCACGTTAGATTTACTAGTAAGTGACGGGGGTTTGGGCTGGAAGAGTGAGTGTATGATGGCCAATGGCCACGAGGCTTGTCAAGACGTACTCCATATGCCGCATCAAAGATGCCCAAGTTTAGAAGGCTCCAGAACGAGGCCGTCACGCGGAAGACATTGGAGCGGGGATGATTCCATCTTTCTCGTGAGGCCGTCTGCATGGTAGTAACAGCAGCAGCAGCAGTAGTAGTAGCAGTAGCAGGCGGGGAACCTGCCGTCTTCTCCACCATCATGCTGATTGGCTCATCCGAGATTGTCGTCTGGTATGCGATGCTCGGACTCGGTGGGCTCGACATTGTTGAAGGCGATGATACTCCGTGCCGTGGGTGGTCGTTTTCTGATTGCCGAGCATCAAGTGCAGGATCGAAGACAATACAAGATTGGTTGCAGTTATAGCCTTTACGCGCCCCGCTTGTGCCACGACTCGGAGGAGCCAAGTCAGTCCTTGATTGCTACATAATAACGGATGCTTCCCAGTTAGGAACGGCCCGTTTGATGGTAACGAGGGAGGGAAAACCTTAACCCTAACTGACAGAGTCTATCATTGGCTGAAGGCGTGTATAAAGAATAATCCCGCATTTGGGTTACACTCAATCGAGATGCCGGTATCCATCCATCCATTAGCTGCGGGGCGTCTCGTCCGATTATTCTAGACTGCGACCATATATTCTCCACTCGCCGATCCTCTCGTATTCATGATGTGTAGGTTAACAGGGCCACAGGACCAAGTTAAGTGGGAAGTATTAGCGGGTAATTTCTCGGCGCATTTTGGTAACCTCCCTGTGTGGTGCTGCCCGGTATAGTCGGCATCATAGCTGTTACTTCCACTCCAGAAACCCGAACCTTATATTGTGGCTATGACTTGGATCCTAACCTGAGATGTAGGGGTAAGTTAAACTAGGGTTCTGAAGTTGTACCATAACTACGGAGTACAGGCAGGGGTAATCTTTTCACCCATATGATGCCAGCCCCCATATCCGACATCATAGAGGGATGGTTTTTACCTCCAGAGAAATCCCGTAGTAGGGGAGTGAGTATTAGATACCTAACAGGGGTATATAACTTCGGCCGTATACATATTCTAGGTTTCCACGGATATAGACAAATGTATATATATATGTATATACATATATTTATATATACAAACTAGGCTGGCCTATAGTAGTTGACTAGATCCACGCTCATTACACCAAAATCCTGAATGAGCCTCGTGCAACACAGTAAAGCAGTTGCTTCTCTACTTCGCTAGCCTTTAACTCGCTAGCCTTAGAAAGAAAGCCTCCTCTTGCCTGGTGTTGCTTATAGCCGTCGGGCCGGTTATTCACAGGTGACAATGACAGAAAAGGCACTGCACCTTGAGCAGAACAGGGCCCGTATGGCCGCTGGAGAGCTGTACCACGCCTTCACTCCGGACCTCACCGCCGACCGGCGTCGGTGCTCTACTGCCTGCGAGAGATTCAACCGCGCTGGCGACGTCTCCCGGAGAGCTCTCGCACTACTAGTGAAGGAGTATTCTGGCCCTACAAACCCTGGCCTTAGGTGCCCATAGCTGACCGTCTTTGCACTCAGCATCCTGAAGGACGATCGTCCCCTTCCTGTACCAGCCCCTATCCCGGAAGAGGACGAGCAGAGCTTGGCCAACGAGCCTTGGATTGATGGACCTGTAAGAATGGACTATGGGTACAACGTCAAGTAAGCGAGAGCGCGCGAGCCTCCTGTTGTCTGTTGGCTCTCACTCACTGTCGAGACGCACGGCAATTTAGGTTAGGGAAGAATGTCTACATCAACTTCAACAGCGTGTGGATTGACACGTGCACGATCGAGGTGGGTGACCGCACCCTCATCGGCCCCAACTGTTCCTTCTACAGCGCGGCGCATCCGCTGGACCCCGTCTTGCGCAACGGCACCGCAGGTCCCGAGTACGGGAAGCCCATCAAGATCGGTGCCGACTGTTGGTTCGGGGGCAACTGCATTGTACTCCCCGGCGTCACCATAGGTAGAGGCGTCACTGTTGGGGCGGGCAGCGTCGTGACCAAGGACGTTCCAGACTTTGTCGTGGTCGCCGGAAACCCGGCCCGTGTCGTTAAGGAGGTGCCGAGGACGTAGTCAGGTTGGGACCACCCGAATACCTAGCGAGCTATTATTGAGAGTTTTACCACCATCCCCGTGGCGTTGGCTAGTCATCTCGCCATGCGTCTTTTTGCTGCATTCGACCAGAATCTTTGATGAACACGCGTACTGACGCAGGTTGCACCATTTCTTTCCATAATTACTGACATGGCATCGGAAACGCTGCCAATGGAAGAAGACCGTTACGACGTATTATCATCTCAACATCAGCTAGGCTGCGAATTCTGGTTGCTGCGGTGGCCTCCAAGACGTGTATTTGTTCACGTATATACAAGTTTGCGTTGCATGTATGAGGCAAGACGCTACTTCTAGTCGCGAAGACAGTAATGCATTGGCTACGAAGGCTTGCTGTGCTGGCTGTCGTCATTCCCTACTCTCTTTTGTTGAAAGAGTTCACCTTCCAACCAGTCGATCTTCTCGGTGCTGACCACTATGCCGGAGCCCAGGGGCCCAGGTCTGCCCAGAGCTTGCACCTGTCGCCTCTTCCTCCCTCCCAGGTGAATCCGTCGACGGTTTGAAAGTCGGCCACTCCTCCTTCGGGACGTGTCATGTTCAGGTTCAGCATTGAATGCGTCGAGTGGTTCAGGGACGAGCTTCTCAAACCCCACGGCAGCCACGTTGACTTTTTTGCGGCAGAAACATCGTCGCCCATCTGTTTCGCACTCGCTACGGTATTTTCATCCAGCGTGGGATCTCCGTTGATGATAAACCGCCCCCACATGCTCTGGAACGCGATTCTGAAGCCGACACTCTCTTTGGCGCCATCGTTATCGTTTTTGTCTAGCACGGGTTTCATGAGAACATCGAGATCGTCATCGTGGAAAGCAGGTGGGGGCGAATACTGGTAACGCCACGCTCGCTTTGTAACGTTGGTTGAAGAGTCTCCGCCGCTAGAAAACGCGTCCGCAAGGAACATGGCAGGACACACAAACGTGGCTTCGGCGTAAAGATTGTAAGCTGCTTGTAGCCAGCCCGACGCCACTCCCGAGAGGCTCGTCGCGAATGGAGGGTTTACGCCGTCAGTGCTGTAGAGGGGCCCTGAAGGCGCGTGCTCCTCGATTTTGTAAAAGCTCATGATGGCGGTCATGTTCTCTTCACTTAACAGTGGGTAGTCGAGCCGTGTTCTGGCCAAGAAGTCGTCCTCGGTACGCACGTCCGTCGGGACAAACAACGTGCCTTCGTTGGCATTGTTCTGCACCAATCGCACTTAGTAATAGGTTCATCTTCACATCTAGACTCAGCGACAGACTTACTCCAGAGAGAATCGCCACGCCGTTTACTCTGGCTTGCAGGAGCTGTTTCGTCGGCCGTTGGATAATGAGTCTATCATCCGTAACGGGCAAGAAAGCCCACTGGCCCCATCTCGCCCCCATGCTTACGAAGGCGCTCGCGTTTTGCAGAACGGCGCTGTCCACACTTTGCAAGCAGCCAAAGACGCTTCGGTTCTGCGTGGTCCCGGGTCCAAGGCAGCCGGCACGGGCGGCCAAGTCGTAGTATGCTTGAGAAGGCTGCATATCATCATATCTCCTGCAGTTGAGTGGTCAATCTATCAAATGCCACTCCACTCAGTGGGTGACGCCACCAGAGCTGCTCACCATTGAGTCGGCAGATACGGACTTGAGACAATGGCGCGTTGGAAGAGTGAGGTTCCCTCGGAGCCATTGTTCGCCATCGTCATAAGCATGACACCGCCGCCGCCAGCAGATTCTCCGGCAATGGTGACGCGTGTAGGGTCGCCTCCGAACAGGTGGATATAGTCCCGCACCCATTCGAGCGCAAAACGCATATCGTGGACCCCCGCGTTGGGTATGCCGAAATGGCCTATCTCGGCAGAAGAAGCAAACCCAAAAGCACCGAGCCGGTACTGGATGATAACCGTCACGAAACCGTTTCCTACCGTCTTGGCCATGTTCGAAAAATCATAGTTTGCGGCCCAGTCCTGCCCATATCCACCACCATCTGTATGGCTCCTGGTTATTCCCCGGACTCGACCGTGTGTAGCTAGAAGCATGGATTGAGCGTGACTTACGGATCCAGAAGAGCACCGGCAGCTGCGTCTTGTTCGCTGGGGTGAACAAGTTCAGAAACAGGCAATCTTCATCACCTAGGGCATCTCTCTCGAAAGAGTAGTCCTCGATGCTGTAGCCTGTAAGCGCCTGCAGGGGTTTTGACAAAGAGAGAAGTTTACTCGCATTGGACTAAATGGTGACTGGGGACATCTTGGTGGATTTGCAGTCGCCTTTAGGACCTTTTCACTTCCCGGGCCCCGATTTGGCCTCTTCGGGAGCTGCCAGCGATTAGGCTTCGAAGCATAACGTAATCTACAAGACACGGTGATGGTTAGCGCCCAACACCGGGAATTACGGACCCAGGTTACTTCCTGTCAGAGCTGTCGACTTGCCCCCTAAAAGTGAAGATATCAAATGATGAATCGTAGTAGCCCTCGTAACGAGCATAGCCCAGATCGATGACTGGCCCTTTTGGGGCAAAGTCGCTTGAAGTCGTCTGTTCCCTGATGTAGAGACCACGCTTGGAAATTTTGCTTCCGTATGAGTGAGCACCTAGTGCGGTGGCCGTGACTGACACCAGATTGAGCAGGCCTTGCAGTACTATCATGCTGATAATCATTTTGATAAGAGATGTCCGAACGAGGCTGGCAAGAAAGATTTGGACAATGACGTAACCGGTTTTCAATCAATTAAAAACAATATTGCCTTGGGTTTAGTTTCCTCCTACTCTGTATACGCACCAATATACGGATAGGGACCATGTTAAGTAACCCTCACCTCTAAGCCATCTCTGTATATAGGCCAGGATTATACATTATAACATTATACATTGTATAAATGTCCCCTCGATTGGCCGGTGGCCAAGAAGTAAGCTACTTGACTTAGCTCTGACTAGTCAATGGTTAAACAAAGACGACGAGGTGTTAAATACACCCCTTTCCTATAGAAAGGGACGAACAAACTTTAATTAACATTTGCGTATACAATATATATATCCCATCCAGACTGTGTGGACCTCTCGTCCCCCCGGCCAATCTATACCCACATCTTCCCCTCATTCCAAGGAATCCATCCAGTAACAGTACTTTATTTACCAGCCTTCAAGACTACCTATCTTATTACAAGCCTGCGTGGATTATAAAATACCATTTTATGCAGTGGAAACTGCAAGTACTCGTGGTACAGCTAAAACCTCTGACGGAGAGGGGTGTACTTCGTATGCAGGTTTTACTAGGGTAGATAACTAACAGTTCCTCGTTGGCGTTACCCCTCACTTGGGGATGTGAAGTCGACTCGCAGTCGAAACGCTACTACATTATGCATACATTCCAAAACTCAAATCTGGCATAAGGACTGCTCATTGTCTACCATCTAGAGTAGGAAGTCTCCTTCTCATTGCCCGCGGGACAATATGTGAGGAAGCAGGTTAATCGGTGGAGATACTTGCGGCATTTAATGACCAAACTCATCTCGGTTTTTGCAAGTTCTTGTATGCATGCAACGGAAGCTTGGTCTTGCGTCAGCGGGCCGTTGAGCTTGGAGGGACGAGTGTGTTTGACAGCCGAACTGATGGGTGTGCTTGACCCGTAAATATTCTTCTTCAAAAGAACATCTGGGCAGGTTGCTAATCGTTTCTGTCTTGAACTTATAATTCTGCCCCTTTCATACTCCTAAATGAAGACTAGTGAATGAAATTGTAACATGTCCAGTCATACACATATGATTCCATACTCGAAACCCTTCACACCGCCCAAGGCGTTACGGTATGTTGAGGATGTCCTCAACAGTGGGAAACTGGCTCAAGGGCCGTATACCCAAAAATGCGAAGACTGGCTGCGGGAGATGATGCCAGAGGGTAAAGCTTTCCTGGTCACTTCCGGAACAACGGCCCTCGAGATGGCCGCCATGATAATCGACATCCGACCGGGCGACGAAGTAGTGTTCCCCAGCTACACATTCGTCTCCACAGTCAACGCCTTCGTGGCGAGGGGTGCCACGCCTGTGTTCGTCGACATCGAAAAGGACACGATGAACCTCAACGTGGACCTGGTCGAGGCGGCCATCACCGAAAGAACGCGGGCTATCGTGCCCGTCCACTACGCCGGTGTCTCGTGCAATATGGACGGGTTGATGAGGATTGCGTCTCGTCACTATCTCGTGGTTGTCGAAGACGCAGCGCAAAGCCTCACTTCAAAGTATCGCGGTACATATTCCGGCACCGTCGGCCACATCGGCTGTATCAGCTTCCACGAGACGAAGAACTTCACGTCCGGTGGCCAGGGAGGTGCCATTTTGGTCAACCGAGATGAGTTGGTCGACAGGGCCGAAGTGGTTTACGACAACGGCACAAACAGGGTCCAGTTCCTTCGAGGGAAGCTGCCAGTTTACGAGTGGCAAGACGTTGGATCGAATTATATAATGTCCGAAGTTCTTGCTGCTCTTTTGTGGTCACATCTCGAGATGGCGCAGGATATTCAACAAACCAGGCTCAGAATCTGGAACAGATATCAAACCTCACTCCAGCCACTCTCGGACTGTTATGGTTGGTTCGACCTGCAAACCATACCGAGAGACTGCGAGCAAAACGGACACATATTCTACCTGAAGTTGCGGGAAGCCTCCCGTCGGCCGATGTTCGTGCAGTTCATGAGAGAGCACGGAGTGTCGGCCACCGCCCACTACTCCCCACTGCACAAGTCTCCAATAGGGAAGAGAATAGGGAGGTTCGTTGGAGAGGATGTGTACACGTCACTTTCAAGCCTTCAGCTTGTGCGCCTACCTATTTACTTTGAGCTGAGCGAAGAGGACCAAAGCAGGGTCATCTCCTTAGTTCGAGCTTTCTTCGAGCGTGGAGAGGAAGCACGGCTTTGACTCATCATGTGATACATCTTTCGCACAGGATTGGTCGCCTATGAGATAGACCGACGGAGAGATAATACAAATATCCCTTTCATTTATTGACCTAATAGTTCATTCAGCTCATCTTTGCACTGAATTGGGTCTCTGTGCTCGCTACATCCCTGGTCCAAAGTACTCGAAGCGTCTGAGACTGTTGCTGGCCAACCAATTTCTCCACGCGTTCTCGCGAAACGTTAAGTAACAGGACATGTATATGTTCCAAGCCTCTCACGCTCTGCCACGCTGTCTTTTGCTTGAACCATAGTAAGTCTTGGCCCCTACGACAGCCCAAGGTCTCTCCAAATTCCCTGTCTAGAAAGCTATCAATAAGGTGTTTCATACGCTCTGTCGGTAGTCCCGAGTCAGCGGTCACTTCTATTCTACATTTGGACCATACAACCAAGTGCATGATTCCATCAGCTACATCATATGGCCAATCATTCCAGATGACCTTCCAGTCGTTGGTATGGCTGAAGGGTAAATCATCACAGGGAGTGATATGCTTTGGCCAACGTAGCTTTTCACGGCGAACATATTCGAGCACAGACCCATGGGTTTTCCGAATCTCGGCGTGCCACACAATATAGTTACGTAAATCTTGAGGCGATCTTCTGAGCTGTCCCATCTCGCCGGCAGCTATGTCAAGACATTGAGAGCATAATCAGCGAGGGCCCTGGTCGAACATGCTCAGGTTGAAGCGACTCACCGATCACGGACTTTATCTCCTCCCAGGTGTGAGGCCCAGGCTTATCGGACCGGCCACGCAAGACCCTGATGTCCTCGTCAGATAGCCTGAATGGGGCGTTCTTGATGAGAGTCTCGATGTCCATCGTCGCTGACGCGGGTGTGTATTGACGGTGCTCAGTGTGAGTCAGTTGCCTGAAATGAGAAGGTTGACCACTTGGATCCATCCCCAACCAACATTGTCTTATATACTGACTGTTCTAAACCGAGTAGTGGTAGCATCACATCGACACGTATCGACGCGGCAAGGCTTAGTTAGCAGCGTCTATCCCGGCCAAACTTTCTGCAGTAGTTAAGCAAGAATCCCTGGTGAACTACTTTGCTATTGGGCTGAAGTTATATACCCCTGTTAGGTATTTTGATGCTCACCCCTGTACTGTTTTGGGTTTAGCCAACATTACGGTACTTCTACTGACCTGCCTAGCCAGCCCAGCTGTTAGTGAAATCCCCCTCCTATCCATCACCCATCACCGGGTGTGTAGGTGGGTAACATGATAGGGGTATAATACTTAGCCTTGCTACTCGGTATATGTTGTCGACCCACCTATAGCACAGCACAGTACTCGCCTACGGTATGAGCGAGAGCTGATAGTGGATGTCTAATTCGATACGAATATGCGTTGGCAAACGTCCAGTGCGGGGTTTCGATCCAACCCTCTAGGTTACAGTCGACAGGCGTAGAAACGCGGAACTGATTTTAGGATGACTAGCAACGTTTGTCCGACGCATACCGCGAGTAACTTTCCTGGTAGTCGATTAGATGAGATGTACTTGATTGGACTGGAAGACAGGGTGATGAACGGGGATATTTATTGAGTCAGAAGCTGCCACCTAGGTGGACCATTTTGTCGTGCCAACTAAGGACCCAATCGCAATCACAATTATCACTCTGCTCCGAGATGTCCACGCAAGTGGTGACTTTATGGTGCACTTTGCACCCTGCCAGTGGTAGAGAGAGCGAGGTATGCAACTTTCTAAAGACTGAACCACTTAACTCTAGACGAGGAAGTGCCGTACCTGTGCGATCGGTCTAATGGCGTGCCCAGCTTCGTAAAGTTCTGCTCCACCTAGCTGCCAAGGTTCGCGAAATCGAAAGTACTTGCTTGCGATATGAGGTTTTCGAAAAGACCGAGAAGGGGCTCGGCGGGTCTCGCAGGGTGATATTCCACCTTCTGGAGGAGTGAGTTAAGCCCCGTGTCTGCAAACAAATGTCTTCTTCTACATTTAGGTATGTGCCGAATTTACTGAGATCAACAGATGGCCCGCTCAGGCAGACTTGGATAGACACACTCAGAGAGAGTGGCTGGTGGCTATCAGAAAACAGTTTGATGACGGTCTATTAGCCCGAGAAGAGGTTATTGAGAATGTATATAAGATAGGGGGCTTCTCGAATCGTTCCTAGGGCGGAAAGAGAGGCAACGCCAGTGACGGATTGAATTCATCCACCCACAGTATTACAAACAGCTATGAACCGGTTAAATTCAAAGCGTGTCCTTGGACAACACATTGCTAAAGCGTCCCCCGCTATGTTGGTTGGTCAGCGAGCTGCACTACATACCTCCTTCTCCCTGGGTTAATAGCGCAGCTGGGCTAGACCCGGAGGTATATAACAGGCGGGTGCCCGGTAATCAAACAACATGAACAGGCAAGGGGACACTTGACAGAGTCTGAATGCATTGCGAGTTCCAAGTCACAACCGGGCATTCATTTCCGATCAACCCTGAAGGGAAGATGGCGACTCTCCCATCGGTCGAAGACTCGGCATACATGTATCCGCCTGAGCTCCAGCTAGAACTTGTCCAAGTGGTACGTTTTGTTGCACGAAAGATCTAGTATTTCAAACTGCCGAGAGGGACTAACCATCGCGAACTATTCCAGTTCTTCCGTCATGGTATGCACGATGTTCATGGCACCTAAGCCATGGGTGATGCGTCTTTACTGATCTTTTGTATATGGGAGAAAAGGGGAGCGGACGCCAAACGAGACTCGTTTTGAGAACGTAAGTGCTTGAGATGTGGTGCTGAGTATTCTCGATGGCGTTGCTTACTCGTTGGAAGGTGGGCTACCAGACAGGTAAAAGAGACATGATCTGTTTCTGTTCGGGTCAACAAAACAAGTCAGGTCCTGATTTGATTCCTGCCGCAGACTGGCCCTTCAATATATCGGCAAAGGGTCCTAGGACCCTTTTCCATGGCTCTGGACCAAAGTCCATCCCCATCAATGACGAGATTGATAAGCCGCTCTTGCCGGATGGTAGACGGCCCATTTACTGGTCTGTGAAATAACCAAGTATTCGAGGCCTTACTAGTACAGCCAGCGCTCACAAGATGATAGTGACAAGGGAGAGTTGACAGACAGAGGGCGGGCCAGCACTCTGGAGCTTGGGCGCCAACTCCGCCGGCTATATATCGATCGCCTGAATTTCATGCCCCGGACGCTTCATGTCAGCCACCTCTATCTCCGGAGCACGCAATACCAACGGACTTTTGTGTCACTGCAACATCTTTTTCGTGGCTTGTATCCACCAGAGTTTGTCGACGGACGCCTAGACGACGTCTTGGTCACCATAGCAGACCCTCGCCATGAGACACTCCTCCCCCCAGAGGATTACGATGAAAGATTCGCCCAACTACTCAAAGACTTCACGAGGCGAGCCGCAATGAAATGTTTGTTGTCCAAAGGACCCCTCGCCTTCTCAATTCCCCTCCGCAGCGTCATGACGCTAACACACGGGCGATCTCGTCGGCCAAGGGAACGGCTCTTCAGAGATGAGATTCGTCAACGCCCAGATAGGACGTTGGATGCCAGGGGGCGCTCCTGTCCTAGTAGACACCCAACCCCTCAAGTTACACGGCGTGCTTGATACAATAAGCGCAGTGGCAGCAACACCTCGACCTGAAGGCTTCCTCCCTCTGGAGTTCCTCAACCCGGATCTACGAGCTATCATGGAGAAGATCTGCGCCGAGGAAGAGTTTGCCGGATATGCCCATAGTGAGGAGTTCCGCCGACTAGGTGTCGGGAGCATGTTACGAGAGACCATGCAACGTATGTCTATCACAATCAATCGGACCGACCAGCTATGTGCTGTCGGAAACGACCAGCGAATGCTTCTCTTCGCCTGCCATGACTCGACAATTGCAGGGATCTTGACCTCGCTAGGCGCCATCAAGGACCCGGATTGGTTCTGGCCTCCCTACACCGCCTACATCACAATGGAGCTCTTTCGTTACACTAGAGAAGGAGTTGCTTGCAGCAGGACAGACAAAATAAAACCTAGCTCCTGGTTTGTCCGCCTGAACTACCAAGGCGGACCTGTCGTACTGCCTCGCTGCGCTGAAAAGGGAACCTATCTGCCTGGACGCAAAGGCGTCTACACATTTGCAAGTGGATTAATCAAGTTATGAACCTAAGCAGTTTTTTTTCTAATAATCTATATAGGAATCTCTGAGAGACCTCGTTAGCGAGTTCGCACCAGATGAGGAGGGGAAACGTTTTGGCGAAGAGGTGGAGCCTAAGAAACTTGCGCGAATGTAAAGGTTAATAAACCTCCTAGGGTCTTGATATTACATGGGCGTCTAAATACTATGCTTAGTTGTTTAACCTACTTTACCTTGTTAAAACTAACAGTACTACTATTCTCTCTAACAAGAAGGTAAAAAGAGAAACACAAAGTTGGAATAAAGGAGAACATTCAAAAGGGATAAGGTAACTGACTTCCTCAACCCCTTCTACAAAGCTTTTACTTATACGTAGTATAGCAGGAAAACGCAGAACACCCTTTCTGGTTTCAGCACAAACAGCCTTTATCTTGACCTCTGGCAAGAGGCAAGTCAAGAGCTTTCATTGTTGGGCGGTAGAAGAGTGCGGGGTAATTGCCACTGCTCTAACACGGATCAGACTCAGGGATCCAGCAACTTAAGCATATCTTGATACCACTTCAGCTATAGCTGACAAGTGACCTTTTTGTACCGGCTTGAGCCGGATACCGGGAACGCTTGATGCAGCCGTAATGTCTCCAGTCGTAAGTGACGGATCAAAGAGAACGAGAACAAGGCCGCCAGAGTCGCCGGGTGACTCGGCTTCAATCAGCCGCGCCACTTCGATGGCCATAGGCGCCCCAGCACTGAGGCCTGCTTGTAGGAGAGGTTTGAACCCGGAAACCAGTTTTTTCAGCTCACGAATAGAGTCTAGGCTTATCTTGGCTATGTCTGGTATTGAATAGCCCTTTATAACATCGTGTTGCTTGGCAAAGGGGTATTTGACCTCCTAGACAGAGTTAGGATTCCCTTTCGAGCAGGTTACAGAAGGGAGCTAGATAAACAAGGGGTTGGTTCTAGTCTTATCAGCAAAAAAAGGAAGAGTCTTAGGTTTAAATATAGCTTAAGACCTAAAAGATGCTTAAGTAAATAAGTTACTAACTAATTATAATACCTATAATACTAACTATCCTTTATATAGACTTATATTTACTCTATAAGTACCTTGTTAAGCTTAAGATAACTAAAAGAAAAAAGCTGATAGTTAGTACTATAGTATTATAGAAGTTATATAAATAATAGAATATTTATAAAGTATACTAGATATAAGGTAGTAGTAACCTAGCTAATAGATTTATAAAAGTAATACTAAATAAGACATTAGAGAAGCTAGCTAGTAATAAAATAGTAATAATAGGTATAAAGAGATAGGTTTTATAAGCTATATAAAAAGAAATTATATAACTAAAATATTATAAGACAAGTGCCTTATATAGTAAATAAACAAGTAGGATAATAGATAACCTTATTAGTATATATCTAGGTATATACCTAAGGGTATATATTCTATTACCTATTACCTCCTATAAGGAGAAGTAACCCTAATAGACTATTTACACCTAGACCTATCTATTGTTCTATATTAATTATTAAGCTTTTTATTATTACTTACCTTATTTTACTACTCTACTATTATATTTTACTTTTATACTATATTACTATATATTACTTATTATAGCTTTACTTCGTTTATTAAATCTATAATAGCTAGTAAAAAAGCTATATTAAGTAGTTATGTAACTACTTTAATTTATATATTTAAAAAAATGTTTCTACTAGAATATAGTAAGAATACCTTTTTATTTTAATAAAAACTAGCTTATAAAAATAGTGTATAAAGGCTAGTATAACTAGGCTAAATTACTAATATATATTAACTATATATATAGCTTTTACTAAATCTAAATTATAAACTTACTTATTCTTAGAGTATTAAAAAAAATATAATACAAATACAATATAAATACAATGTATGTATTTGTATTTTTTTTCTAGTACAATATAATATATATATTTATATTATATTTTTTCCTATACCTAATATAATACAAATATAAATACATGTATTATATTTTGTATATTATACAAAATACAAAGAAAAAATACAAGATTAATTCTTTTTATATATATTTATATTATAGTCTAATAATATATAAGTAAAAATATATTAGTAGGTTTATATATATATCTATATATTAAAAAAATATTTTATTAATACTAATACTATTACTTCTTTATATATATTATATATATTTAAAAGTAGTTATATTATTATTTACTCTTAGTTACTTAGTTATTAATACTAAGATTTCTAATCTTATTACTATAAAAAGTATTTAGAATAATATTAGTAATATAGTATTCTTTTACTTCTTTAATATTATAATTTAAAACACTATTTATACTACTTTCTTTCTAGTTATAATAATTATAACTAATACTATACTCTATAGTATTACTAATAAGATTCTATTATATAATATATTAGTATAAGTTATAATTTATCTTTAATTATATATAATTTTAAAAACTAATAAGTTACTTACTTTAAATTCCTTATAAGTATTATTAGTAATACTATTTATTTTATTATTAAATACTTTAAATAATAGTAGCTTTAAAGAATTACTTATAATACTATCTTTATCTTGTATTATAATATTATATAGTATAGTATAAGGATTAAATATTTCTAAAGTATTAATATTCTATTGGTCTTGTAAATCTTGTTGTTTAGTTTCTTCTTTTTCTAAGTCTTCTAATAATATATTATAAATAGAATAAATATAACTACTAGAATCTTTTATTAAGTTAACTATATCTATAACACTACTACTAGTATTATTATTTACTATAAGATTTAAGGTATTATAGTAGTTAACTTTATTATTAAAGTCTAGGTATTTCTAATAATAAAATATACTAAGAGTTAAAGAGAATTTTATCTAAGTAAGTAAAGTTAGCTAAAAGAAATAAACTAATTATATTCTTCTTAAATATTAAAGTACTTACTATAAAGAATATATTTAGTATTTTATTAATAATTAATATAATATAGCTTAAAAAAGGTTATTTATAAAGGACTATACTTAGAATAATAACTAATAAATATAATCTATAGATAATAAGGTAATACTTAATAATATAATAAGATATTAAAAAATAAAAAGATATAAATCTTAAGAACATAGATATTAAGATATTTATACTTTAAAAATACTTTACTAAGTATTATTATATAGTATTATTATATATAAATATTATATATAATTCTTATAAGTTTTACTATATAGAATAATTCTATAAAGTAACTTTATAAAGTATATAATCTAAAGTATAATATAAACTATATATAGTTATATTATATATTTTATACTACTATAAACTAATTATACTTAAGTTTTTTATAACTTTTAAGGTATAACCTTATAAAATTATATAATTTATAACTATACTATATAGTTATATATATAGTTTTATTATATATACTATACTACTATAAACTACTTTTACTTAATCTTTTTATAACTTATAACTTATAACCTTATAGAATTATATAGCTTATAACTATACTATATAGTTCTAAGCTATATAAAGTATATTATAATATATAAATATTTAAAATATTATATTATAAGATATTTAAAGTAAATAAAGAATATAAGTCTTAATATAAAAAAGTACTATACTTTACTAAAATATAATTATTATTTTAGTATTACTATATATATTAACTTTAACCTTATATTATATATATTTTTTTTTAAAAAAAGATAAAAAACTTAAAATCTTATAATTATTATAAAACTTATATATTTCCTAAAGTAGTAATTAGTAAGGCTAATAAGTTACTTACTTAAATAGGAAAGACTTATAAAATCCTAGTGTTTTTATACTTTTCTCTTACTTATATACTTTTACCTTACTATTATTTTTATACTTTCTTCTTACTTATATACTTCTACCTTACTATTGTTTTTATACTTTCTTCTTACTTATGCACTTCTACTTTACTATATATACAAGGTAGTAATATATAAAGACCTGCATTAGAACTAGAAAAAATCAGGTTTTTTAACTAGACTAAGGGTAAATATTTATCCCCTTTTATTTCTAAGAATTCTAAGAAAAGAAGAAGAAGAAGAAGAAGAAGAATATCTATATATACTTCTTAAATCCTCCTTTTATTTTAGATAGTCCTTAGATTAAGAAATTATACCTTTTTCTATATATTAAATATAATAGATTCTTTTACTCCTTTGGCTAGTTTACTAGTAATAGACCTTACTGCTTAACAAGTTATTATTTAAATAATAGCTTAGCACTTTCCTTAAGGTCTTTCTTAGGCTCTCCTAGTTATATCTCTCCTAAAGAGGTAGTACAAGATTCTCCTTCTCAAGAGCTTTCTAATGATACTACTCTTGCCCCTATCGACCTTTTTTCTGAATTTATAGAGTATCAAGAAGATATTCTATCTTCTTTTACCCCCCAAGAAGATACTTTAACCCCTTCTACCCAGCTTCCAGCTCTAGAAGAAAGCTTTCAGCCTTCTTTTATACCTTAGTTAGTAAGTAATAATTATTATAGTATTTATATATATATATATTAATTAATTATTATAGGGGGTATTAAAGAAGTATACTTGTTCTTTTTATAAGACTTCTTATAAGTCTAAGAGGTCTTATGTATCCTATATACGTTAGTTTAAGCAGAAAAAAGGAAAGTATTCTAGAAAATAGGCCTAGTATATAGTTAGTATATAGATATATATACTATATATTTTTCTTAAATATTTTACTTATATATTTAAACTTATTATCTAATTAAATAGTTATAAGTAAGTAGTATAAGTTAAGAAACTACCCTAAAAAGGTCTTATAGTTATAGTAAGTAGTTATATAATAATTAAAAGAATATTAAGAATATTACTTTATATAAACAATAAGCTAGTTTAAAAAAAGTAAATACTTTTAAAAGAAAAGTACCCTAGAAAAGGTCTTATACTTATAGTAAATAGTTATATTATACTTAAAAAGATATTAAGAATACTATACTATATAAGTAAAAAGTTAATTAAGTAAAAGTAAATATTCTAAAAAAGTACCTAGAAAAGGTCTTATACTTATAGTAAATTATTACACAAGATATTATAAACTAACACTGCTTTCTAGAACAACGTTACTTATTAATCTAACCCTTGCTCCTAAATATAGATACTTATAGCAGAATCTACTAAACAAAGCAATATTTAAGGAATATAAATTATAGCACTATAGATAAAAGAAATAAGCTACTTTTAACTATATAAATTACCTCTTAAATATACTACTTAATAATAGTTATAAGCCTAGCTTTAACTTAATTTATAAGTAATAATAACCTTTACTATTATAAAGTAGTATATACTTAAAAATACTTTTCTTAAAAACTAATACTCTTTTTTAACTTTATCTTATACCTATAATACCTTTAGAAGTAATAGTAAGTTTACTAACTAACATCTACCTTTATAGCCTTTTAACTATATATAAAGATTAGTTCCCTTAGTATATAAAGCTTTACTTTTATACTACCTAATATATAGTAATTTATTAATCTAGATAGTAAAGAGAAGCTCCCTAAGCACCTAGGAGCACCTATACTAGCTAAATATATTATAAAGTAAAACACTAAACACTAAAGGTAATATAAAGCTAACTTTATAAGCTAGAATAACCTCTTAGTTAGCTAGTAAGTAAAGTAGTAAGGCTAAGAGCCTATTTAGCTAATAGTACTAACTATTAATAATAAAGTAATAAAGTAAGAATAGATTATTACTATAAGTAATTTATTCTTTATTAAGCTAAGGATATATAAATAGTAAAAAGTAAATAACTTATTATTAAGCTAGGTTAATACTATAGTTATAAAGGAGATTATAGAAAGTATATAGCTATAATTACTAAATAATAATATTAACTTTACTCTTTAAGTAACTATTTTAGAGATTAAATAATAATATACTTCTTCTAATAATATAGTAAGTAATATAGCCTATAATAGTTATTATAAGACTTTTATATATACTTTATTAATAAATAACTTATTTACTTAGCTTAGAGAATAGTGTACTTATTAGTAACACTAAGGGATAGGTTAATATAGTTAACTATATATATTAGTAGTAATTAATAAATAATAGAAGTAACTATAGTTCTCTATTATATATAAAGAAAAGAAGAATAATTATTATAGGTTAGCTAGTTAAATAACTAACTAATTGCCTATAAATCCTTAGAGAATCTATAGCTAAATATCTAAGGATTTGCTAATAATAAGTCATTAGGGTTAACCTAATAACTCTAATATTTATCTATAATAGTTAATATTATAACACTAGTAACTTTCTATAGTGCTAAAAATCCTCTATTATTTATATCTAAAAGAATAGCTAAAAATATAATAAAAACAAGAAGCTAAAAAGTATTTAATACTTTTTGCTTATATAGTCTATTATATATAAAAAACCTATTTATTTATCTATATCTTTAACTACTTATTATTAACTAGCTTCTCTAATATATTATTTAATAATAACTTTATAAATTTATTTACTAGGTTATTACTACTATAAATCTACTATATTTTATAAATCTTATAGTGTTTATATAATTAGTAAAAGGCTATTATATTTATTATAAGTTACTTCTCCTTTATAGTACTAAGCTTTATAAGGCACTTATAAAACAAGTATAAGTTAGTATAGAGTATTATAGGTATTTATAGTAGCTTAAGGTAGTTAGTAATTATTATAAGGGTAGTACTAATTACATAGGCAACGTTAGCGCTAGTAACTATCCTATAGACCTTAGAGGCAAGTATACTATATATAACTCTTTTATACTTTATTAAACTAAAGTAAATAATATTACTAGTTAACTTAAAGCTTTTACTGTTAATAGTAGGTTATTTAATAATTTATTTATTAATAAGAACTATAATAAAGCTAAGTTAAGAGGTAAAGTTATAGTTATTTATAAATAAGCTATTAATAAACATAAAAAGCTTAGTAGTTATAAGGTTAATTAGTAAGAATTATAGGCTATAGTTAAGGTTATTAACTTACTACTTAATTTAGTAATTAAGAGCTTTAATTTCTTTTACTATAGGTAATTAGTGTTAAGTAGTAACTAAATAGTTAAAGTAAGCTTTAGGTTAATAAATAGAAGTAATATATATACTATAGGTATATTACTAGATATAATCTTACTAGGCAGTAGGTAATTTCTTATTAATAAGTTAAAGCTTTTTGCCTTAGCCTTTTTAGTAAAGGATAAGCTTATTATTAGTAGTAATAGATAATATACTACTATTAAAGGTAATAAAGTTATTAGCTATAAGTAATTACTTAGGTTTTACTATAAAAGTAGCCTTCTTAAGCTTCTTCTCTTTATAAGTAGAGAATTTATTATCTATAAGGCTAATTATATTATCTATTTATATACTAATTAATCTAAAGTTATTATTATTAGGTAATAATATTAATAGGTAAAGGTTAAAAGTTAATAAATCTATCTAGAGATTTTCTTTATAATAGTAGTTATAAGTTACCTACTAGTAGGTTTCTACCTCTATAATACTATATAATAGCTTAGTTACTATTATTATTATATTTACTAGGTAAAGATAGTAAATTTACGTAAGTAGATAAGTAAAAATAATGTAATTTAATAGTATTACTAATTAGGTATATACTTAAGTAATATTATATAACTAGAGGAGAAATCTATATTAAAGTAGTAAAAGGGTAAAAGTAAAGATTAATTACTAGGCTATTTACTAGATAGTAGGTAACTATATAAGAATTATTTTTTTACTATTATCTATATAGCCTTAGATAATAAGTTATAATTTCTTATAAGGCTACTTATTTTTACCTTTTACTTTATAGACTATATATAATTTAAATATATAGGTGTTACTATAGGCTTTCTTATTATAAGTAATAATATAAAATACACTATAGTTAACAAGGGCTTTTACCTTTGCTTTATTAGATTCTTTAAAAGGTTTACTAGGTGTAGTAATAATCCCTTTCTTATATAGCTTAATAGTAAGTATATAGTCTACTTTTTTCTTTATAGTTAAGAACACTATAGTTATAGTAGAGTGTATTTCTATAAAGAATATAAGTATTAGATTCTTTTATAGGTAACTATAGTATTACTATAGTAGTTTATTATTAATAATAATAGTATTATATACTTCTCTTTTAGCTTTAGGTATCTCTATAGGACCTTTTTATACTTATATAGTGTATATAGGACTATCTTTTGCTTATATAGAGTAGTTAGTAGGTTTATCTAGCGTAAGGAGGTCTAGTTAACCTTTCTCTATATAGTAAGGTTTTTAATATAGCCTTCCTACTAGCTGTTGTAGATTTAATAGGAGGAGTAAGGCTACAATAGGCAATATAAAGTAATATAGTGCAAAGGTAAAGTGTAACAGTAGAGCAGTAAAACAAGGCAAGTAATAACAAGGAGCTAAACAAATAACATAGGACAAGAGCTAGGTATTAGTGTAGGTTGTCTATTAAGGTTGCCCTTCCTTATAGGAGGAAATAGGCAATAGGATATATACCCCTAGGTATATGCCTAGATATATACTAATAAGGTAATCCTATGTCCTACCTGTCTATCTACTATAAGGCACTTGTCCTATAATAAGTGCCTCCCCCTTAAAGGACCTTGTCCTCTTTTACTAAGAAAATATACTAAATAGTAGTATATATAAATATAAAGTATAGAAATTACCTTTTTTCTTATATAATAACCCTATTACTTATTATCTCTAAAGTTCTATTAAGATTATTTAGCCTTTAGTAGCGCCTAGGCTAAGTTATTGTTATTAGTGTTATAGTAGTATTTATTAGCTTAGCTACTCTAGGTTATTAGGGCAGTAACCTTAGGCTAAGTAGCTAGGACCTAAAGGTTAACTATAGCCTTTTATTTATTAAGCTTAGTAGCTATTTAGTTAACTTTATTTATTAACTCCTTAAATAGGCTACCTTTAAAAGTAGTTAATATATTAAGGTTATTAGACTTCTTGTTAAAAAGTATAACTTTAGTGTTTATTTAGTCTACTTACTCCTTAAGTTCCTTAAGGCACTTCTCTTGCTTATATACTTTATTAGCCTTTTTATAAAGGTTCTCTATAATGTTATTAATATCTATATTAAGGGTATTAGTCTTTTTTATAATATTCTTAGTAAGTTTAGTAACTATATTAGCCTTAGTGTTATATTTATTAATATTACTTTTATAGCTATTAACTATATTAACTAGCTTAGTAATATCCTCCTTAAGCTTAGTAATAGTATATAGCTACTTTCTTAGCTAGTTAAAGTAATAAATCTCTAGGATAAAGATCTTATTAAGACATTAGATTAAAAGAAGTATACCTATAACCTTTAAATTAGATTAGCTAGGTTAATAAAGAAAGGTAAAGCTAATAAGTGTAGTATAGCTAGGAATATTACCTATATATAGCTTACTTTTCTTATACTTAGCTAGGATAGTGTCTATTAGGTAGTAATTTTATAGTAGAAGTATATATCTAAGGTAAGTAATAATTACTATAAGTTATAAAGCTACCTTATTACTAAGTGTAAAAAGCTTTAACCTAAGCTATAGTCTCTTTATAGAGCTATTTATTACTACTTTTATAGAAGGCGTCTTTTAGGTAACAGAGGGCCTCCTTATAAGTAAAGATAGCTAGCTCTAAGCTATAGCCTTTCTACTTTATAGGGGTATAAGGTTTATATACCTAGTTATTAGTATTATTAGCTTCTTTAGTAGTAGTAGCTTTAGTATTAGCCTTATAGGCTTAGATTTATTTAAGGACTTACTTATTAGTAGGTTTATAACTAAATAGCTTAGTTATTTCCCCTATATAGTTATTAATCTCCTCTAGAGTAGTAATTACTACTAACTTCTTGCGTATAGTAGTAGGCTTCTTTAATTCTCCTATATTATTATACTTTCTTATTTCCTTAGTAAGCTTTATAGCTACTTTTATAGTGTTAAAGGGTTTTCTTATAGTAGTAGCTTTATCTTAGAGTTACTACTAGATCTTATTAAAAATAAGCTATCTCTATTACTTATAGTTCTTAAGTAAAGGCTTTTACTGTTTAATATATTCTATAGCCTTATTAGTGTCCTCTATTATATTATTAGGCAAAGAAACATTATTACTTTTAATACTAAAGACATTAGAGTTTATACCTTTATTATTATTATTATTATTCTTATTAATATTATTATTATTCTTAGTAGCCTCTTCTTTATCCTAGGACTAAGGGCTAGTTAGTTAATAGCTATAAAAGATAGCTTAAGAATAGATCTAGGCTTATTAGCTAAGGCAACAGTGACCTTGTTAGGCTAGTAGGTTTACTTATTAGGCTAATCTACCTTAGGGCTAGTAATATAGAGAGGGTTATCCTTATTAAGGTACTAGTTAAAGTTAATAGTGTCTAGGTTTAAGGGATTATTATTACCTAGGATAAGGCTAAATTAAATTAGGGCGCTTATAGTGGCTTGTTTTTTTTCTTGTTTAAGGGGTAAAAGTTTATAGGGAAAAAGGGAAAAGGAATATAGGAAAAGGATATATTATTACTATAAGAATATTAATAGGTTATAGTTAATAACAGTAGTAATATAGTAAAGTTAGTAATAGTAATAGGAAAGTAGTAGGTTTAGTAGGTTAAAAATAAGAAAACTATAGTTATAGGTAAGTAGGTTAATTTATCTTGTTATTATTATTAGTAACTATAGGTAAAGAAAGTATAGTTAGTTATTTTAGGCAAAAGCTTTTCTGTTGTTTTTTAGGATATTAAACTATATAAATATTCTTATTATTTACTATACACTATATATTTTAATAAAAGGAAAGTGTTAGTTATTTTAAGTTATTATTATTCTTATTAAAAGAAAATTAAAAACAAGGTTATTATTAAGAACAAAGGTATAAGGCTAAGTTTCTTTCTATATTATTATAAATATTATAACTATTTTAGTGCTAATAGTAGTAGTGTCTATAGGAAGTCTACTAACGTAGGCTTTTAGCCTTGTTTTTTATATACTCTACTACCTAATTAATAAGGTTAGCCTTCTTAAAGTTAGTTATAATGTTACTAGCGTTAAGCATAAGGTTCTTATAAGGTTCTTATATATTAAATACTAGTAAGTACTTTTTTACTTAATAAGATACTTAACTAATAGGTAGTTCTTTTGCTAGTTAACTCTATAGTCTATAATTCTCTTAACTTTAAATTCCTTTATACTGTCTACCTTTACTAGCTCTAGGGGTAATTACTCCTTTTAAAAGAGTTATTACTAGTTAGCGCTTTCTATAGCTATATAGTTAATACTACTAGGTAGACCTTTTAGTATAGTAGTAGGTTAAGTTTATAGGCTCTTAGCCTAACTATATAGGTAATATAGAAAGGTCTAGTGCACTAGGAGACTATTTCTGCTTAGGCTTACCTAGTAATAAATAGCCTTTACTAAGTTAAAGAAAACCTTATCTTTAACGTTAAGCTTTATAAGGTAATAGTAATAATTATATTATTCTTTTCTTATTACTTCTGCTATATTAATAAGAGCTAGTGCCTTTGCCTAGTATATTTAGCGTAAGACGTTAAGAGACTTTAATAGAGTCTATTTTTACTAATGTACTTTAGCACTGTCCTAGGGTAAAATCTAAGAATAACCTTGTTTAGTAAGTAACCTACTATAACTACTAATAAGTTATTAAGTAAGTACTATAGAGCTATAAGAATATTAGTCTATAGGATATTAAGGTTAGTATATATATAAAAGTATATAGTAATCTTAACTATTTAGTTAGTTCTTTTACTTTAACTATTAGTCTAGGATAGTAACTATAGATATAAGTAGTTATACTTTAAGGGTTAAATATCTCTGCCTATATTATAAGATAAACTTAGGGTTATAGTTACTAATAATTACTATTAGTAGTCCTAGTTATATATTATAAGCGTTTAAAGTAATACCTAGGCCTAGTAGTAAGCCTTATACCTTATATATCCTAGGATAAGTAAGATTTTCTTACTAAACTTATAGATTATAGTATAAAGGCTATTAAATATATAGAAGTTAGTATAGCCTAAAAGCTACCTTAGGTTAAGACTTTAGTATATCTATAATAAAGTCTATAAGATAGTTAGTAAGGTACACTAGGTTTATAATAGGTTAAAGGATCCTATAGCCTTTAGTAATCTATTTAGTTACCTTAGTATACTAGGCAGTAGGTAATATAAGCTTTTACTAACTTTACTTTTCTAGGATATAGAAGCTTTAAAGCTTAGTAAGTATTTATTATACCTAAAGTAAAACTTCTTGTTATAAGTAAAGGTAAACACTTTTTTATAAGGGTTTTAGGATATAAAGTCTATATATACTATCTAAGGCTATATAAAAGATTAATCCCTAGAGTTAATCTCTTATAGTAGTATAGCTATATAAGGCTAGCGCTATTATTTATAGGAAGTTATTAATCTTTCTTTACTTTATTAAGGTAATATATTTATAATATCCTTTTATATCTATATAATCTATACCCTTAAGTCCTTAAATTTCTTTTTTCTAGTAGCCTATAATAATACTTTTATAAACTTATTATTAATTTACACTATTATTATAGTAGCCTTCCTAGGCTTAGAGGTTTATTACTTATATACTATACTATTACTATATCTTTAACCTTGTCCTTATTATTAATATCTATAAGCTTATCTTTATATAGAAATACTTTATAAGGTTAAGTTAGTAACTAGGAGTTAGGATAGTATGTCTAGTACTATATTAAGCTTACCTAGGATATAGAAGATTTAAAGCTAAAATTAGAAAGTAGTTAGTAGCGTTAGTAAGACATAGGTTAGCCTTATTAAGGTCTATTATCTATAATAATATATAAGTAATAATACCCTTTATAGCTATATAGTCTATAAGAATATTAACCTTATGTCTATTTAACTAGATAAGTTTCTAGAGCTTCTTAATAGCCTATATAATAGCTACTACTTTAGCCTTAGTTACACTAAAACGTTTTTTTACCTAGGTTATAGTCTATAAGAGAAAAAGAATAAGGTTAATATAGTTATTTAATATATTAATTCTAGGTATTTTCTCTTTATCCTAGTTATAGTTAAGTTAGAACACTATAAGCCTAAAGCTATTAATATATATATTAATCTTAAAAAAGAGTAGCTTCTTAGGGTTATAGTAATAATATATAGCCTAATTATAGAGTTTCTCTATAAGGTCTTCTATATATTAAGTTCTTTAGCTATAGGGTTAAAGGTCTCCTTAGTAATAATTTTTACTTTATACTAATAAGTTATTCTAGGTTTTAGTATATTCTCTTCTATAATTATTTATTAAGTTTTACTTCCTTTAGTAAAGTAGATCTATAATTATATTAAACTATAGTATCCTTGTTTATAACTAACTACTATACTAAGATATATCTTAAGGTCCTAAAGGCTATATAGGAAAGCTAGTTAGCTAAAGGCTTAGATATAGTTATCTATTTTATATATACTATTACTATTAACTATATAACTAAGAAGCTTTATAGATAAAAGCTAATAAATAATTTCTTTATACTAATATAGATATAGTATTTATTAAGAATTTATAGGACTATCTCTAGGTACTAAAGGTAGTCCTTATTAAAGTTACTAAAAATTATAATATTATTAATATATACCTTTATAAAGTAGTAATATTTAAAGAAGATATAGTCTATAAAGCGCTAGGTGTACACTAGTAAGTTCTTAAAGCCTATAAGCACTATATTAAAGTATTTAAGCCTTATAGGCTTATTATTACTATATAGTCTCTATAAGGTAGATATACTTCTAGCTAGTAAAAGAACCCTAAGGTATTAAATATTATTATCCTCTTTTTACCTTAAAGTCCTATATAATGTCCTCCTAGTTAAGCAAAGATAAACGTCTAGTGTAGCCTACTTATTAAGAGGCCTTATATTAGTAACTATATACCTTTATATTTTATTTATCCTTATAGTGTTTTATACTATAAAAAGAGGGTAGCTAGTACTACTAGGTTATTACTAACTAATTTTACTAATCTTATATTACTAGTTATTCTATTTATTAAGAGCTCTATATCCTTAAGACTAAGGGAAATATATAAACGTTCTATTTCTAGTTTTACTATCTATTAAGTAGCTTAATCCTTATCTTATCTTTGTCTAGTATAGTATTAACCTATAGTTATAGTAATATAATATTTATTAAGTATAGTCTTTAGCTTCTCTATATACTTAGGATTATCTATATAGATCTTTACTCTATAGTAGTTAGTTATTATAAGGTAAAAGTTAGGTTTTACTATCCTATATCTAGGTACCTCTTTAGCTAGTAATAGTAGGTTTATTAATTTATTACTAGTGTCTACTATTATAGTAGTCTTACCTTTACTATTAAGGAACTTATTAGTAATATTAAGGAAGTTTACTATATTACTATAAGTAATTATATCTAGTGCTTCCTCTATAATAAGCTATATAGACTCCTCTTATATACTAGGAGATTTATACTACCTTTATACTTTCCTAATAGTAATTAGTCTACCTATATTATTATAGACTAGTATTACCTTAGGGGTTAATAAATCTAATATTATATTAAAGGTAAATCTATTAGTTAAGTATACCTAATATTTATATAAGTTACCTTCTTTATTATATTTCTTAGGGAGGTTAATAAAGTTAATAGGAGGTAGTAGACTAAATCTAGTAATATTATTACTATATATTAGGCTATAACTCTTCTTATAATAAGGAAGTAATTCTTTACTATTACTAGGATTATTATATTATAGGCTAACCTAAGCTTTACCTATTTCTTATTAAAATCTACTACTATACTATAGTTATTATAGAAAGGTATACTAAGTAGTAAGTAGGCTAAAGTTTTTTAACTACTTCTACTATAATTATTATATAGACCTTTATTTAGTGCCTTTTACTATTCTAATAAAGTATATATTAAAGGTAATATCCTTTATTAATATAAATAATAATCCTATAGCTTTTACTTTATATAGCTTAGTAAAGAAAATCTTAGGTTCTTTATAAATCTTTTTACCTAGTTATATTTAGTAAGAATTACTAATACACTAGTGTTAATATACACTAAGTAGTCCTCTAAGTCCTTGTTTACCTAGGCTTTAATTTAGAGGTAAGTACACTTATAGTAACTTCTCTTTTATTAGGCTTTATAATAGCCTTAATAACTTTACTAGTTTAAAAGTAAAGTTTATAGTGTTATTAGTAGTTAGCTTCTTATCTAGGACCTCCTTAGGTTCTTCTTCCTTATATACCTTAATAGCTTACTTAAGGTACCTTTTAACCTTATCTTATTAGGGGTATAGGTCCTTAGGGTCTTTAGGATCTTTAGTAACTATCTCTAGCTTCTCTTTACTTATAGTCCTAGGTCCTTTAGTATTAAGATAAAGTTTATATTACTGCCTAGGATTAGGGAAATTCCTCTGTTTCTTTAAGTATATACTTATCTTTAATAAGCTTATTAATATAGGTATCTATATCTTTATTATATTCTAGATAAATTAGACTTTATTTTTTTATTAATTAGTAAGTATATTTACTTATTATCTTTAACTACCTCTTTTTATTTTTTTACTAAGGCTACTAGTTATACTTATAGTAGTCTAAGTTATCCTAGTAGTTATATTAGTCCTTAGTGTCTTATTAATAGTTACTATAGTTCTAGTATCTCTATAGTTTCCTTAAGGACTATTATTATATAGGCAGTAGTTTCTTAAGCGCCTATTATTATTATTATAGGATCCTATAGAGTAGTATCTCTCCTCTATATTAAAGGGGTCTACTATATAAGGTCCTATAGGTGTCTATATTAGATCCTATATATCTAGTGTACTTCCTATAGTACTATATTACTAACTATATTATTCTAGTTAGTAGTATTATTAATATACACTAGGTTATAATATAATCTAGGTGCTATATCTTATAGTCTTAGTGTTATTCCTTATAAGTGTAATATATATATCTAAGGAGTTATATTCCCTAGGTTTATAAGGAATTACTAAAGTTAAAAGGTAAGGTTATTATAGAACCTTATTAGCTATTAGCGCTAGGTTTAGTTACCCTATGCCTTAGTGTATTTAAAGTAGATTAGGTAAAGGTATAAATATTATTCTACCTATTAACTTTCTTAATAGTAAAGTAGTTCTCCTTAAACTACTTCTCTATATTAAAAAGGATAGCTAAAATATTCCTTAAGATATCTAGTAATATATAACTACCTTTATTCTTTAGCTAGTATTATTCTCTAGTTATAAGTTAAAATTCTACTAGTTATATACTTAACTATAGAGTTATTACTAAACTATCTAACTAAAACACTATAGGATAGTCTATCTAGATATACTACCTTAACTACTTAGATCTATAACTTTACCTTATAGTAATATATTATATAGTAGTTATAAAAGATAAGGTTAAGTAAGTAATATTTAGTGTCTATATTTAGCTAAAATATCTAACTATTATTATTAGTGTATCTAGGCTAGTGTATAACCTAGGCTAGTTATAAACCTAATAAGGTCTTAGCCTACTATATCTAGGCTACTATAGTATAAAAGAAAGCTACTATAAACTTATTTATATCTATTAGTAGCATTAGGCCTATAGTAGAGGGATTATTAAGGCTAGCGCTTATCTTACTATATAAGGTTAATTACTAGTTAACTTAGAGGTAGTAGTCCTTATAAGCCTACTTAACTATTAAGTCTAATAGTGTTAAGTATATAAGAGGTAAGTAGCACTTAGTAGTCTACCTAGGTAGTTCCCTAGGGAATAGGTATACTACTAGTAGTCCTTAGGCTATAGGTAGTATATATATTATTTACCTTAATAGTAAAGGTTATTAATATACTTTATAAGATAAGTAAAAGGCTTATACTATCTAGGCCTATATAGGCTAAAACCTTAGTAGGTCTAGGCTATATAGGTAGTTACTTACCTAGCTAGAATTAACCTAGTATAAGTATAAGTGTTATTAAGATAGACTAGTAGTCTACTTTTCCTAGTAAGATCTACTAGTAGGCTAGTATAGAAGCCTAGTAGGCCTATAATTTCTAGTCCTTTGCCTTTTAGTAATTACTATAATATTACTATACCTTCTATTTACTTTAGTAATATACTATCTAGTAAAATATTTTTACTCTAGGTAGAGGCCTTACTATTATAATATCTTTATTTAAGTTAGTTTATTAAGAGGGATTTTTTAGGGGTATTTAGTACCTACTTAGTTATATATTTTCTAGTATAACTAGGTTTCTTAATAACTAAGAGGTTTATAAGTTAGTATAGATAATAAGATATCTATAGCTTCTATATAAAGCTATATATATAGGTCTAGATACTCTCTTATTTCTTAATAATTCTTTTTACTGTCTAGACGTTTAATCTTATCTAATATAGATTAACTATATTACTACTATCTAGTTTAAACCCTTTTTACTAGTTTATTATCCTATAGAATAGCCTATTACTATTAAATTCTATAAATATAAGGGTATATATATTATTATAGAGGCTCTATAGTAAGAAAAGTAACTTTATAATTTAGATTTTACTAAAGCTATATATATATACCTATATATTAGTAATTTAGCCTAGTTATACTAGCCTTAGTATACTGTTTCTATAAGCTAGTTCTTGTTAAGGTAAAAGGGTATCTTTGCTATATCCTAGTAAAGAAAAATTTTAAAGGTATAGATTAAGGTAGTTATACTACTACTTAATATAGCCTTTTACTAGCTGTTGTAGATCTAATAGGAGGAGCAAGGCTATAATAGGCAATATAAAGTAATATAGTGCAAAGGTAAAGTATAACAGTAAAGTATAAAATAAGGTAAGTAATAATAAAAGCTAAATAAATAATATAGAACAAGAGCTAGGTATTAGTATAGGTTGTCTATTAAGGTTACTTTTCCTTATAAGAGGAAATAGGTAATAGGATATATACCCCTAGGCATATACCTAGACATATGCTAACAGGGTAATCCTATGTCCTACCTGTTATCTACTGTAAGGCACTTGTCCTATAACAGTTTTACTATAGTAATCCTAAAGTTATATAGGCTATAGGGTAAATTAATAGTATAAGTAGTACTATTATTAGTAATAAGGTAAAATAGGCCTTACTAGCTATATTTCTTGTGCTATATATAGACAAAGGATTAAAGGGGCAAGGTAATAGTATTAGTTAAATCTAGGCTATTATATATAGTTAGTGTTTTAAATAGCTATTATTTATATAGATCTAGTGTACTATATTTATTACTTTCTTAATAGCTTTAGTATACTATATATTAGTTATAGTAGTAGTAACTTATTAGTTATTTAAAGGTATATACTAAAAATAAAAGAGTTAAAATAAGGCTATCTAGGCTAACAGTATTATTAATTACTTTAATAATAAGTTAAAGGGTAACTTTAGGTTTAGTGCTAGTTTCTTTATAAATAATCTTATAAGTATAGTAAAGTAGTATATAATAGCACTTAACTTTACTAATACTATAATAGGCTTTAATAAGCACTTTTTTTACTTTAATAAATAACCTATAAGCAGTATATTTAAACTTATTTAAATAAAAATTTAGGCTAACGTTAGTTATTATCTAATTAGGTAGACTAAGATATATATTAATCTAATATATCTATAGTGCCTTCTATATATACTTTATAGTAATAGATTATAAGAATCTTACTATATTAAACACTATTACTATATTAACTATATAAAGTACTAGTTTATTACTATTAAGATATATTATATTAATAAGGATCTTATAGTTAAACTTATTATTATTATATAGTATAAATTTAAAATAACTAAGGCTTTAGAGTATAATTAGTAATAGTAGTAGTACTTATTAATAGCTTTAAGTAATAAA
>NW_026850749.1:0-38819 GCF_030913465.1 Colletotrichum navitas
CTTCTTTATTTATTTATATATAAAACTTATTATTATTAATAATAATAATAAGGTATAAGGTAATTTATTAATAGTCTTTAGGTATAAAGATACCTTAGTTAAAAAAGAAGTTATAAAAAATTAATAGTAGTGTTTTACTAGTAGTACTAAAGAAGGTTTTATTTTATTTATTAAAGTAGTATTAAAAGTCCTTCTAGAGCTTATAACCTATAAAGATATATTTAGCTTATTTAGCTATATAATAAGTAAAGTAAAAGTAAATAATAAAAGGGTCTTACTTATTAAAAAAGATTTTCTAGCTATACTTATTATAGTTAATATATTTTACTATAAAGGTAAGTACCTTAGGGTATAAGGTACTACTAGATTAACTTATTATAAAGTTAATTATTAAGGTTAATTAGTAGTAATTACTATATAACTTTTATAATAGTAATTAAGTAGTAAGTTTCTTCTTAATATAACTTATACTTATAAGTTTAAATAGTACTAAGTTAGTTTTATATATATAAGGTAAATAAGAATAGATTTTTTAAAAAAGTAAATATAAAGATAAAGAAAAAAGTTAAATAAGGTAGTAATTATTACTACTTAAGTATCTCTTCTTAATAGTACTATAGTTAGTATAAAAAAGATTTTTACTTATTAAAAGGGTTCTAATAGTATAATAAACACTATAGTGTTTTTTATAAAGATAAAGTAGCCTTAATAATACTTAACTTAGTTAGTAGTCTATTAGGTTATAGTAGGCTAAGTAAACTCCTATAGTAGTAAGCCTTATTAATTACTAGTTATTAGTAATAATTAACTAACGTATATACATAGTGAGTGGCGTATTATAGTAAGTAGTATATATCTACCTACCTTTCTATCTTTTTAATAACTTAATTTAACTAGATTATATAAAATTAATTAAAAATATATATTACCTTATTCTTTATTAGTATCCTAAACTACCTTATAGGTTTATGCGTTATGTCTAGTCTTCTTGTAATTACTATATTGTTGTATAAGTGGTTTATTACTCTCTATATAACCCCCCTTTTAGGATATTTCCTTACCTCTAGCTTTAATAACGTCCTTTTCTCCTTGTAGTACCTCTACTTTAGCTATATTAAGTAATCCTCTAAGATATAGTTAGGTCTTTTTAGCCCTTTAGCGCTTACTAAGTACCTTTATCCTTGTATAAAGTTAATAGTTCTCTGCCTTAATAATAGTAAGTTAATATACTAACTTACTAATACCCTTTAACTATAAGTTAATTACTTTATATATTAGTGTTAGTAAACTTCCTTAATAGTCCTTAATCCTTTTTTTTAATAAGGTAGAGCTTTATATACCTTTAATTACTATTATTAGTGTCTTTAGGTCCTATAAGCCTAAGCTAGTTAAATATAAGTTAACTAGTGTTAGTGTCTTTAGCTTAAAATCTAGGTAAGAAATAATAACTTTAGGATTAAAAGGTATAAGACTAGCCTATTAGAAACCTGCTTATACGTTTATTTTACCTATTAAAGCAAAGAATACTGCTTTAAAGGCAGAAAAAAAGTTATCCTTAGTAATATATATAATTTATATCTATATTATTTTCTTAATTTCCTTGCTGTATAAGTGCTTTAAAGGGCTAAAATAGCTAATATTAAGAGGCTAAAGCTTATATAATAAATAGGGAGGTATATATAAAGTAATAATACCTTCTTTAGTACAGTAGTTATTAAATTTAGTTAATTTATAGCTATTATAGTTATCTAGGATTAGAAGGTAATAAGTACCCTTTGTATAAGACTTTATATACTAATTAAAGTGCTTTAGTTAATCTAGGCTAATCTTATTTATAGTTTATCTATTTTTACTTAGGTAAATACACTATATAGCTAGAAATTTACTATTAAAGTACTATAATAAAAGGTAATATTTACCTTTTATAATAATATATAAAGGTATTACCTAGCTATCTATATATACACCCTAAATAACAGAAACCTATTTATAATTACTAGGCTGCTTTATATAAGGCCTTCTACATTAGTTAGAAGTTATAATAACCTTTATATACAATAGTATTTTTATTAGGAACCTAGTCTTATTAAAATTATAGATATTATAATCCTATATCTTATACTTTATAATTATGTTTTATATAAGTGTAAATTAGCCTTATATAATTATAGGATCCTTAGCTAAGGCTCTCTAATAGTTAATTTAACGTTAAAATTATATTTTTAATTAAGGTTATTGTTATATAAAGTTCTCTGCCTATTAGGGTCTAATATATATCCTATTATATATATTAAGGAGTTAATTAGCTATATCTTGTATATCTTTTTGTTATAGAGGAAATCCTTAATTAATTAGGTTAATAACCTTTTTAAGAATTACCTTCTCTTTAGATATAGTTATCTTTATTAATTTTAAACACGTCTTAGCTTATGTAACTTTTCTAGCGCGTTAATAATAGAGTGTAGTTTTAGGCACATTATAGATAAAGGCTGCCTTTTGTATAGATAGATTTTAGTCTTTTTAAATAGCTATAATTACAAGGATAATTTAGCTTTCTTAAGAAGAGGATTCTATTATTGTATATAGAGAAAGGTTAATATAAGGATAAAGCTAGTAGAAATAAGGTAGACGTGCGCTACTTACTATAATGCACTACTTACTATGTATATACATTATTAATTAATATTAGTTTTTTATTAGTTAATTAATAAAGATCTTTATCTTATAATATTATAAAGGTTAAGAAAAAGTAGTTAAATTATAGTTATTAATAGTTAACTTAGTTAATAAGGTAAAGTAGGAGTATAAGTATAGTAGCACCCTTGCGTATAGGCAAAGGTAGGGAATTCTGCTGGTAGGCGGTGTGTCATGTGACCTACTGCCTCTGGCTGCATCACCTATATGCTAACAATGTCCCTCACCAGGTTCTTCCGGATATCTGTTCATGCTTAAAGTTGGGATTCGACCAGTACTGCGATGTAAAACCGGTTGTAGTCCGGTGCTTCCAGAAAATTTGCTCTGGCACCCCCCTTGCATCTGAAATCTCACTGTAAACAAGATGTGCACCTTTAACAAAGCCCCAGTCATGCTTGAAATGACCCGAATGACGGAGAATTGAAGGAGGCACATCATTCGGCCAGTGGCTGAGTAGATTCTCTCACACCTTTTGCCACACATCCCATTTCTTGGGCCTTGAAGAATTCATAAATGGCATATGAATTGGCTGAATTTTTGTTTCTTCTTCTTCTTTTTCTTCTTTTTCTTTCGGGTTGCCGAAGCAAAGCACGGTAGGTGGATTGTCGTCCCGCAGTCGGAAGTCTGAGCTAAACCGGTTTCTGACTCCCTTTATCTCAGGCCCAGGTTCATGAATCATAACATCCCAAAAGATCACCTTCATATTCTGGAAATTCGCTGTTGTGAAGGCTTGCCTACTCCAGAATGTAGTTGAATATTTGAGCTCGAAGAAAGCGATACTTATAATAATAGCCACAAGTATCTGTTCTAGCATTTGGTGTATGTGTCGAGGCTCCCGAAGTACATCGTTTGTAGGTGGACTGTCCGCCTCGCAAGGACTTTGGGGAGATGTCGTTGGCTGCATGCTATTAAGAGTGCGATGAAAATGATCAAAGTTGGCAACCTGGAAATTAGAGCAGACAACGGGAGTCTCTAGTGGCCATAGACTCTTCTTAAGTATCTGATGGCTACCTAAAGGTAATCTCATTCCGGCTCCTGATGTTCCAGACTTGCCGAGATTTTCACATGACGTGATACTATATCTACTAGAAGAGATTCAATGAGAATTCTGAAGTGTCGTTCATATCCACTAGCAGTTCTGAACAGTACACCACCTTTATGCAAGCCGTCTCTGATAGTGTGTTTGCAGTGGCGGTGTAGGTCTGCTGGCATCCAATGGTGAAATGACAGCTGGAACACACTTCCAAGACATCCAAATTTGAGACAACCAATGAAAGTTGCATTAAATTATGCTCTCCAGACTCGGCCACACCGCATTTCATACGGCCACCAATGTGTGGTGGTTCAATGTAACAATGATACCACCCCAATCAAGCTCAATTCAAAAAGGCATGCCATCATGAACTTTGCGTGGCTCGACGAGAATAATGCTGTCAATTATTCTGACAGTTTGGAACAGTGGTACGTTACCATACAGCCTGTCTATAGACAGCTTGAAGTTGGGCCGAGTGGCTGGCAACATAACATCTGCCCACTGTCACCAGTGTCCGCCTGCCAGCGCCTATTGACTTAACTACCCTACTTATGCACCACTCCCACATTTGCATCATCATCATGACCATCATCACCACCACTATCACCGCCTATTTCACTAGCTCTGCTGCCCCCCCATATGCCACTTTCGGCCTCGCTGGAATAATCCAGGTGCGCTGGATTCATCCGGACTACCCATTTCTCCGATATCCGTACTTTGCGCCCGCTGGATATCCCACATAGTGGCGAAGGTGCTGTTAGGTGATAGGCGGACCTTTTCCCTCTTGCGTTGCCGCTGGCTTTCCAGTTGTCCCTCTAGCTGGCGGACCTTTTGCTCTAGAAGCAAGCACCTCCACTTTGTGCTTGCTAACCCATGATCCTGGGATCAGACGCCCAAGTACTATTAGTCAGTCTGCAGGCGTGAGATCAAACTGAGTTGTGCAATTAATCCACCCATACTGGATGCGCACATGGGGTATTTGTTTTGTTTTGTTTTGCGTGGATAGTTCCCTTGCTTGTGGACAAAAAAGATCGTGGTAGATAGACCGGTTCCATCGCCGGAGCGGGAACCGAGGACATATAGGCCGAGTCGTGGAGTTCTGGCACAGCACACACCCGCACACGGTAGTACGGACAGGTCACAGGAAGTAGTCCTGGTATTATTGTAACATGGCAATTTCACGTGCCTGTACAATGTCGTGGGCTGTGGAGAAGACCAAGTCCTTGTAATAGATTTGTCAACATAATACTGCGATGTCGTGGGCGTTAAGGTTCCATAATGGAAGGCATAACTTCAGCGTATATGGAACGGCATGAGGGTGCTCTATGCACATATCTCAGAGTGTCGATTCTTCGAACATGGGGAGGGTACATGTAAGCGTGGGCTAATCATCCGAACCGCCAAACGATGGAGATAGCTTATGGGCGAGATAAAAGCGTGTCCAATAAGCAGAGGGGATATCATAAGATGAGCTATTTAAACCAATCCTCGAGCTGTCTTGGCTCAAGCTTCATTTAGGCTCAATTCGTTTGTGTCTCGATTGCCGCTCTGCTGGTTGCTATAAGATTCAACTACCACCCATGAAGCCCTTGCGCCAAGGGCACTAGAAAGAGTTAAGCCCTCCCCCTCACTGCATAGTGTGTCTCTATTAAATCAAGCTTTCTCCAAACTTCAAAGTTGAAGCATCATGGACAGAGGGCATAGACTTGGGGCAAACCGACCCCCCAATTAATCAACATGAAACTGTCAACCCTACTTTTTGAGATCTTGACGTTCGACAGAGGCCGTCCTTGAGATGCTGTCATCTGAACCCGGCGGAGACTGAGGAATATGAATGTCCAGCAATACTGGCATCCCTGACGACGATTCAACATGCACGTGGCTGTTCAGAGCCAAGCTTTCCGCGGGATCACCATGGCCCAAGATTTCCCAAGCCGTATGGTGACCCCCCGGGCATCCCTAATGCGGCTAACGTCCAGGTACAGGCGGCTCGGCGCCAATGCTGTGGCCGGCCTCCAAGCAATATCCCCGCCGTCGATGCCCCAGCCTCTTTGTTTCTCACACAGCACGAAAAAGTAATTTCAGAGTCTCCGAGTTGCTCGGCACGGAGAAACAGAGATCGTCCCGGGACCCTTGGAGCCATGTCAAAATGAGGGACAGACGCGTTCCACGTAACCCTTGGACCTTGCTCTACCTGTGTCAGTGAAAAGGGCCAAGCTTCGGAATCAGGGCCTACGTCCCATCTTGGCAGGAAGGCCAGTGTTGTATAAGAAGAGGGGAAAGTGTCTACATCAGATGAGTATCGTGGGACGACAGCACCTCATTACAAAACATCCACGGGTTAGAAATTCCTCCCCATAGCCGACTCTCTATTGTCTCCAGCCCTCTTTTATAATGGTCGTCGCTCAACTCCTTCTCGCTGCGGCTCTCGCGCCGGCCGCTCTGGCAAGCCCTCTCAAGTCCCGCGCTGTGGCATCCTACAACGGGAATCCACTGGCAGACAGGCAAATGTTTCCCAACCCCTTTTACGCCGATGAGATCAAGAACCTGGCCATCCCGAAGCTGAGCGGACAGCTCGCGGAGAAGGCCGCCAAGGTCGCCGAAGTCCCCTCCTTCGCGTGGCTGTAAGTGTTTCGACTGGAGCCGAGGCGTCACAAGGAACGTCACACTAACAAACCCTAGTGACACCCGTGAAAAGATTAGCCTGATGAACAGCACTCTGGCGCAGATCCGCAAGCTTAACCAGGAGGGCGCCAACCCGCCGTTCGCCGGCACCTACGTCATCTACAACTTTCCGGACCGTGACTGCTCGGCAAAGTCATCGGCCGGTGAGCTTGTGATCGCCGAAGATGGCCTCAGCAAGTACGAGAAAGAGTACATCGACCCCATCGCCGCGCTTGCCAAAGAGTACTCGGATGTTCGCCAGGTCTTTATCTTTGGTGAGAAGCGGAACCTAGCGTGTAATGGCAATTCACGGGGCACTGACCAGGAGTACAGAGCCCGATGGTCTTGCGAATCTCGTCACAGTGAGTTCCTCGACGGCCTTCCGCCCCCGGACATGATGATATACTGACGAATAGTAGAACATGGGCGTTGCCAAATGCGCCGGTGCTGCTGACACGTACAAGACGGCTACCGACTACGCCTTCAAGACTCTCAACCTCGACAACGTCGCCATCTATGCCGACGCTGGCCACGCAGGTTGGCTTGGCTGGGACGGTATTTCAAAAGCTCAAAACCGCTAATACAACTTGTCTTTGGTTGGCTGACTTGGAATCATACAGCCAATCTGCAGCCGACGGCGGAGCTGTTCGGTCAGGTATTCAAGAAGGCTGGGTCGCCCAAGGCGGTCCGCGGCCTCGTTACTAACGTGTCCAACTACAACGGTTGGAACCTGACCACGGCGCCGTCGTACACGTCGGGCAACAAGCAGTGGGACGAGTCCAAGTACCACGCCGCGCTGACGCCGTTCCTAAAGACGGCCGGATACCCGGCCAACTACCTCGTCGACCAGGGCCGCAGCGGCAAGCAGCCGACGGGGCAGCAGCAGTGGGGCGACTGGTGCAACGTCAAGGGCGCCGGCTTCGGTGCTCGTCCGACGGCCGAGACCGGCATCGACACGCTGGACGCGATCGTCTGGGTCAAGCCGGGTGGTGAAGCCGACGGGACCAGCAACTCGACTGCGACGCGCTACGACGAGAAATGCAGCTCAGCGTCTTCCGTCATCCCAGCCCCGGAAGCTGGGGCTTGGTTCCAGGAGTACTTTGTGCAGCTCCTACAGAACGCTAACCCTGCCTTCTAGATGCCCGTTTGGGAACCTGCTAGTGGTGGGTGCATTTGCACACTTTTATCTTCTCGGTATATGAATAGGGAATAGGAAGTCAATGAATCAGTTTGCGAAACAAAAGTCGTCTTGTTATGTGTCACGCAAATGACGACGCCGTTAATTGCGGGCAGCACAACTAACGCCTTATATCACCCCGTGACATTATGTTTATCGAAATTCGCGGGGAGACGATCGCAGTTTTATGATATCTAGCTTTCCATCGATAACTTGATGACGCGATAGCCATCCGACACTGTGCCAGAAACCTCGATTAACAAAGATAGCCACGAAACCTCAACTATTGAAGTATAGCCTCGAAACCTCATCTAGTATTCATCGCGGCGTCATGATATATTTCCTCTAAGGGAAAACCCTTTCTAATACCAGCAGCTTCAGTCGTCACCGAGACTGCGACCCACGGCTTCGCTGGCGGCCCCGCATGCCCCGGCAAAGCGTCTGCGAACTCGTCCTGTTTGGGGGTGGCACCGCTCCGGTCCGAGCTTCCACGATGACTTCCACCAATCGGCGTTGGATCATGAATTGGCAGAATATGGAGGACTCAATGTACTGCGAACGCACCGTGACGGAGTTTCTGTGATGAGCGAGCCACCTTAGTGCTGGACTCACGAATCCTATTCGTCGAATCCGAGGCAATATATACGCGCCTTTCAACATTGAAATCATTGACCGTAGTCGTTCCCGTCTCTTCTTCAGTGTTTCCTACCCGGTCTCAGCTGTTCGTTAGCTTTGACCTCGTCTTGTATGCTCTTTTTATGTTGCACATATTCTGCTGTCGCATGAATAGACCATATCTTGCCATAATGCAGTTCTCCGCCCAAGCACTTTCTCTAGCAGCCGGCCTCTCCCTGTCGGCTGCTAGTCCCGCCCCGTACGCCTCCCCGAGGCAGATCACTCCCAAAAATCTGGTGGTCTTGTAAGTCGTCCTGTTTCTCCGCGTCACCATCGTCCGTCTGACTCGAGTCAATCTCGCCGTAGCGGAGACTCCTATTCCACCGTTGGCTTCTGGCCCGGCGGGGCTCTCCCCGCCGCCGGCAACCCACTCGGCAACCCCTCCCTGCCGGGCCAAACCACCTCCAGTGGCCTCAACTGGGTCGGCCACCTCACCAGTACCCTCAACACCTCGTTGGTTTTGACCTATGACTTTGCCGTCACCGGCGCCACCACCGACAAGCAAATCGTTGACACGTACGCGCAGTACTGCGTCGACGACCAGGTCGGCCAATACGCCCAGTACGTCTCTAGCAAGATCAACAAAGACAACACCCTTGTAGCTGTCTGGATAGGCATCAACGACGTTGGTGAGCCCTTCTGGGACAGGCAGGCCGCTCCCGTCGCCAAGACCATGGATCGATACTTCCAGCTCTTGCAGACGCTCGTCAACGATGGTCTGAAGAACTTTGTCTTGCTTACCGTTCCTCGTGAGTTCTGTTCAGCCATGCTGAAGTATTGGGACAAACCGCTTACACGGCGCATCCAGCCTTCTCTGACCAGATCCCCGCCATGATCGGCCAGCCCAGGGCCGACCTGGCCCGTCTGCGCTCAGACATCGCATCTTACAACCAGGCCCTGAAAGACCGTATCGCCGCTTTCAAGTCATCTAATAACGGTATTAAGGGCCTTGTCTTCGACACCAAGCCCTCTTTTGATCTCGTCGTCAATAACTTCGCCGAGTACGGCGCCAGGGATGCGACCTGCTACGGTTCAAGGGACTGCTTGTGGGCCGACAACTACCACGCTGGCCTGGCCATTCACAAGCTTCTTGCAGAGAACCTGGTCAAGGCCGTTGCGGCAAACTTTGAGTTCTAACTGAGTGATGGTGAGCAGACCGCCACAATACCGTATCTCAATCATCAGCAAGACATAAGCCTCATCTATTTGTACCGTTTTGCATGTTCTCAGCTGCGCCTCTGCAAACAAACTTGATGACACATCTTTCATGTAGCTAATTAATTCTTTGAGTAATACCAAAGCTCATTTTCTCCTTAGTATCAATCGGGACACTGCATGAGTTAGAAAGGACGTTCCTTAATCATCAGCTTTAAAGTCTAGAGAATGTACCATTAAGTTCAGAACTCTAGACTACGTTGCAACATGTAACATGCTGTACACATGCGCCGCCCGCTGCCTTGATCGAGTTGAAGAAACCCCTGCTAATCGTCCCCCTATTGACTATTGTTATCTACGGTGCAACACATACTGCTTGTCCTACCCGCAGCGCCCGGCTCGTATGCGCTCTATTTGATGGCACACTTACTTATGGCACATCACGAGATTGGCTACCAGACCGGTTTGAGATTGTCACGCTGCCTCTGCCGCAATCCTTCTCTGACGATGAACGCGTGGACGCTTGCATCCGCCACCATGAGAAGGAAATCCAGAGCCGCCTGCCGATTGCCGATAAGGCGAAGGCAACCTCTCGGTTTCTACCTGAGCGCATCGTGGATCGTCGTTATGCGCGGAGAATCCTCGTTCTCAACCGCTTTGAGGCCAATGAAGATAGTAATAACGATGGCAAGGTGGCCCCTTGGGAGGAGGCGCTTTACATCTAAAAGACGTGGAATGGAGGCAAGATGCACCCTGATGCGAATCGCTTCGGTAGCTATCTTGACGTCGAATGGCAACGGCGCAAGAAGCATGACTTTGTCGGTCTTGGCCCGGAGTATACACCTCGCGATGTGTCATTCCACAGTTGTGGGGTTGAACAGTTCGGAAGCACACTTTTCGAGATGTTTCTCCCAGCTGCGCCTTTCTACAATCATTTCGTGCCCGATGGTGTACTCAATCGACAGCTTCTGGATACTAGGAGAAGTCTGGCTGATGTTGATGCTCTTACTATTTGACTACTAGCTTTATGTCTCAAGAAAAGTAAAGAATAGTAATACAATAAATGCATAGTCTTTTGAGATCCGTAGCCGAAAGCTTTGCCTATAAGTACTGATTAATCCCCCGGACCCAGGTTGTGAACCTGTAGGCCATTCGTCAGTAAAGTCCTGGTGTTTCTAAAGCTTTTGGAACGGTTGTAACAGAGCTCTCAAGGCAGATATTAGCTGTAGGTGGTCTTTAGGTGGCAGCTTTTAACGCGACGCTGAATAATAGTAAGGTGCTTACTTAAAAGTAATCTTAGGCACTAATAGGCTTTCTATACTTACGGCTTGGAATGCACTGCTAGATTGCTGCCAGCATATATTTTGATTAATTCAGATGGCTACCAGTAGCAATAAACCACCACACTAAGCTTACCTGTTGCGATGTTAACCATCTCCAATAACTATTGGAGTGGTTAACAGTTACCCCTAATATCTATTAATTACTACTAATACGTACAGTTAACTGTATTACCTACCAAGTGAGTCTAACAGTCCTATTCTTTTTGTCTTGAAGCTTGTATAAATATTGAACAAGTGAAAATAAGCCATAACTAGAATACAAATGTAAATAGAAAGCTAATAAACCCGGCAATGTGTTTGAACTATATATCTAGTTTAAGTAGAAAGGCTATACTTTATCTCTAGGCCTGGTAAGAAGTAGCGAAGAGTTGGACTTGTCTCTAAGGAGACGAAATCAAGACAGAATTATCTAAGTAGAGAACGCTCTTTTCTATATGTTGTATCCTAAGAATCTAGCTAATTAGATGAATAATAACACTAACTTACCTAGTTAGCAACTTAGAATGCCGCTCCTATTAAGAGACTCGATGCTCCAAGCCACCATATGAAAGTTCCATCCCCACAAGAGATAGCCTAATGAATGTTATCCATCCGTTGGGCCAAGTAACACCGAAACGTGACTGTAATAGCAAATGAAGGTGATAGCAACGAGGAATGAGCTTAGTATGGGGACCACCCACTCATCCACCCGCTTGACAACAAAAAAACCAATTAGCCAATGGGGAACCACTTGCTATCGTCATTAACTTTCATGGCCATGATAAACAAGGTCCACTCTCAAAATGAACATGCGGGGCCCCGGAATCGGCCACGAGGGCACTGGATCACAGTAAAAGTGCTGGTCACCCGCCACTCCAAAGTTCCGACGAAGTTCTCGGCTTCACGTACATCGAGTTATCGGGCTAAAGATGGTGAATATGCGGATATCTGCGTTTGCCAGCGCTGTTCTAAGCGCTTGTGCCGGTGCTCAACAACTCGGCGTGGTTCAAGACACAACGCTGTCGTTGTCATACGCCAACGTAACTTCGCTTCTCGACATGATCGTGGCCCGCGGATACATCAACGTCGGCACAACGGGTGACTATAAGCCGTTCACATATCTCGTTACCAACCAGACAACTCTGCCAAACGCCACCGCGATCAACACGACTTACATCGGTGTGGATATCGACGCGGCTCAGTCCCTCTCCAACGCTCTCGGACTCCCGAATCCCCCACGTCTGGTAGCAACGAAATGGGCGAACATTACTAGCGATCTCACGGCGGGGAAATTCGATATCGCCATGGGTGGCATCAGTATGACCCTCGCGCGAGCTAGAACGGCATTCTTCTCGACCGCTATTCAGAAGGTGGGCAAGACGGCATGCATTCGCTGCGCCGACACGTCAAAGTACACCGACCTCGAGTCCCTGGATCAACCGGGCGTCAAAGTTGCCGTCAACACCGGCGGTACCAACGAGGCCTTCGACCGCGCCAACCTCAAGTCTGCGACTGTCGTCTTGGTGGAAGACAACAACGCCGTTTACCAGGCGGTCTTGGATGACACGGCCGATGCCATGATCTCTGATCTCATCGAAGTCGAGCTGCAAGTGAAGCTGCATGAGGGCGAACTCTGCATCGTCAACCCGGATACGCCGTTCAACTTTGAGGAGTTGGGATACGCCGTTCCTAGAGATATCGTCTGGAAGCAGTTCGTTGACTCCTGGGTACATGTACAGCTTGGCAGCGGAGCCTGGAACCAAACGCTCGAAAAGTGGTTGGATTACAAATGGCCGAGTATGTAACTCTAAAGACCTCGATTCCGAGCTTGTATCGATTGGTAATCATAATGTACGAATCCGCTACTAGGATTCTCACGTGATACCACTCTCGGTTTACCAGGCGAGAGGACATAAACACAATATAGATGTGTAATGGTCATTTGCATAGATTTACTAAGTTATTGACCCATAAATGATTCGCACCAATTCAAAGCTTTGCTAATACCTTTCCATGTTCAATCTGCTTTTTGAAGAGCCTTACAGCATGTGCCGCCATCCCCCTGGAGACTCGTTAGCACAATCGTCGTACGCTCGGAGTACAGTTATAGTTGCAGCTCACCAAGATGCCTGATAGCCTGCTCCAGATGCTCCATAGTTGTGGATCACCAGACCATGACCACTCTTCTCAGCTTCAAGTCTCGGGCCGCCCTTGCGGTTAGGTCGCAGTCCCACGCCGTGCTTGATGATCTTCAAATCCTCAGGTCGACCCAGCTCAGGAGCAAGAGCACAGCACCTCTCGAGGATGGTCTTTGCCAACTCTGGGTCAACTTCTTTATCCCAACTTCCGTCCTGGCGACACCCGCCGAGCACGATGCCTCCAGCAAGCGGTCTTTGGAAGATGTAGGTGGTGTTGTTGTCTACCCGGTGGGGCGAGCGGAAGTACATCCTCTTGAGAGGCTGAATGGGTTGTTCAACGAGGACCGTCTGACCTCGAGTAGGATACATTGACTTGTCTTCGACACCACCAAGGAAGTATGATCCCAACCCGGTGCAATTGAAAACGGCCGTCACGTCTGGTGAAATCCGCGCATCTTTGACGTGCCTAATCCGACGTCGCAGCAGTCCTATGTTGCTTTGTCTACATTTCTCCAGAAGCCTGTGGTTGTGAGCTCGGGTACATAAGGTTTGGATAGAGGATGGGTGCTCACCACTGTAAGTAGATCTGAGTGTTGATCACAAAGGTAGAGGGCATCTCAAGCCCAAAGATGGCCCCTTGCGGTAACTCGTCCTTGCTCAATGGCACAACACCGCCAACTAAATCATTATACCAAAGCTTTCCCGTCTCCTGGCTAAGGATCCCGGCATCTTCAATTTTTGAATCAAAGATCATCCTCAGTGGTGAGGTCTTAATCCCCGCTTCGGGACTGGCGTGTGCAATCTCCTTGAACCGGTTGAAGGTCACGCGGTCAAACGACTCGAGGAGCCCATTGTCGTTCGCGGAAGAACACCAATTAGCTCCTGCCCATGGTGAACAGTAGTCGATGTGGTAGTCACCGGGGAAATGCTCTGCCAAGATGGTAATCAGACTTTCCGAGTACTCGGCCCTAAGTGTCAGTGCGGTGCTTAGGCCAATGACACCGGCGCCGAGGACGACGAAGTGGTACGACGAATCCTTTGAGACAGGCATGGCAAATATGTTTGGTCGTTACTCGAGATAGAATACCAAGAAGAGAAGAATTATAAAATAGAAAAAAAAAAAAAGGCAGTGATCAGCCCACTGTGATAGGGCGGTGTTTTTGGCGTAAGCCGCTCCGGTCACGCCAGGGTGCTACTGGCTTCAGTTGGCCTGGTGGTTAGTAATGGTCCGAACTCGGCGTTTTGGGGGGAAGCAACACCGGGACATGGGTCCACATCCGGCCTGTGTATGATGGTTCAGACAAGACTTATGGGCTAATAAGTACATCGATGATGTTAATCGACAATCGATAACCGTCGTCACCAGTGGTCGCCCCAATGAGAATCAGTTGGATTTATTATAACAATAATCTGTTCAATTTGTTTATCCAATATTACCTTGCTATCAAGATTTGCTCAATCCTATACTTGATCGCTTTTGAAGTTTCCCAACACTCGACGTCGGCTCGCATCAGCTATGGTAAATCACACAAAGGATTTCAATATCAATCTGATGGTTGAAGTAGAGCGCCTTTCACAACGCCGCGGATCTTGTCGACCGTAGATGAGTTATACATGACGACCAACGGCTAGGTTTTCTTGCCTGCCTTCTCTTGCCCTGTTGATTTGCTGGACTGCATCCCTTCGAGGTTTGCACTTTTCTTTTGCTGAGACTCCATCGATGGCATCGAGCTGGCATCTCCGCTGTGTCTCTGTGAAAGAGACAGATCACTGATTAGCCTTATAGTGGTGACGAGAGCATGGTGTACATACTCGCTCTTCCTCGACCTCAGCATCGTGGATAAAGTCATGTCCCGCCTCGACGGCATCATCTGACAGACCATGCTGCTTCAAGCCGTGATCTTTTCTGTTAGACATGTTGACGGGGCTGTGTATCTATGCTCTTTCCTAGACCGTTTTCAGGAACTTCGAAGCAATCGATGAGATTCGCAGCGCATGAGGACAGTGTGGTGATCGGGCAGTGTCTCGATCATACATATACTGCACAAGCAACCAAATGAGGGGTCTAGAGTTACGCAAGAAAAGTATCACCAACACCATCCGCAAGAGCCCAGTGAACAACCCCGCAACAATGATGGTCTTGCAACCAGTCAGGGCTTTCTGACAAGGATGAGTGACCATTATTGATTGCCATTCACTACATCAAAGAGCGGGGTTGGAAGTATCGAGATGGATCCCAGACTGGGCTAGAATTCTAGAATTACCGATCGATTATTACTCGTCCGGGAGCTTCAGCCGAGTGAAGGCATGGTAAACGAGGAGGGAAAATCAGCCTATGACGCGTCGTTTAGGGACGGAATGAGATGGAATTCCCAGCTGGAGTGTACCGACCTATAAGATACGTGTTTACGCAAATATTGCGGATTTCATTACAGTCTCATTGATTGGAACTTAATCATTGCTTGCATGATTGTATATCCTTCCGTAGAACACGGTGATTACCTAACTGACAACGTTGCAAAGCCAAATCAGTCTTTTTCATTTCTGTATCATTGCATTCATCATGGTCTAGAGCCATATGATTCAGAACGTCATAAAGACATGACTCGATTATTCATTATAATTAGCATAGCCGCTACTTGAAATGCCAAAGACATGAGCCATTTCCCTTTGAACTGAGAAGTAGCGACACTCGTGCCACTCGATACACTCTTATCGGCACTTGCAACTTGAAATCTGGATCTGTTCGGGTCATTCCCGATAGGGTTGTTGATCCAATCTTTCGGAATCTGTGTAATGAAATCGTACCAGTAATCCCCCATGATGCGGTAGCCTCCGTCTGTCGGATGGACGCAATCGGCCCGGAGGATGGCGTCGCCCAGAGAAGCAAAATCCACAGCCAGAACGTGGTGGCCGGCGTTCCTTCGCTCATCGACGACGCTCGGAATGAGCTTCTGGAACTGGGTCGTTGCCGGCTCTTGGTTCGCAAGGCAGGTGTTGATAATTTGGGCCACGAGGATGGTGGCGTCAGGGCAGGCGGCGATCATCTGGTCTACGAGGCCTCCCAGTCGGTCGGCGGCGCCGGCCGGATCGTTGCCTTCTACAGAGATGATACGATTCCGGTTCATGTCATTGGTGCCGGCATGGAGGAGAATGATGTTAGGCCGCTGTGCTAGTGAAGGCCCGACATTGTCTGCGATATACTGAATCGTTTTGCCAGGCCAAGCCGCCTCCTTGAGTGTCAGAAAAAATGCACAGCAAAAGGCTGGTTTTCGTCGCACGACTTACATAGTAACCGTCGGTCATGTTGCCAGAGTGGAGTGTTCCGGCAAAAACGACGTCGTTGGCTACTGAATCGTCAGGTCTGGTTGCCAATGGCCGAGTTGTACATCCAAAATGTCGTCGTGCATGCGTGCTTGACTTACCAAGAAGGTCCTCGGCGAGCTGCAGTCTATAACCGTTCCCATCACTGCTTTCAAAACCATAGGTGATGGAGTCACCGACGGGGAGAATCCGCAACTTAACCCCGTCCTTGATGACTTGCCCAGGGGGCGTCGACTTATACTCAAGAACATCGCCCGCAGCGACTGTGAACGGGGCGAAGAAGGCGGCACAGGCCACGGAGAATCGCATACTAAAGACCAGCGGATGGTATACACAGGCGAAGAACCATCACGGGAAACCCGATCAAGAATCAGGAGCCAAGAAAGTGTGGGAACTAAGCGCTTCAAATAGCGCAGGTTGGTGTGGTCACATAGTGGAAACTGAGTGACAAACAAGGCCATGAACGCATGCCTCGGGCACGACTTACGTCCAAACCAACAGATAATTTCCATGTTCAATGCCCGGCAAACCCTCTCCACCAACGCACGAGTTGGTACGCTAGTTTAGCCCCCAAGTCGCATTGAACACTGAGTGACCGAAGGCCCCGTTCTTGACTCCACTGGTAAGTGAGACCATACCCGTCTCAGTCGATTCACTCATCTTCGAAGCAAACCGCCAAGGTCCGGTGTGTTTTGTCCCCTCAAGAGTCATTAGCGTAGGCAAGAAAAACTTTAAGAGTTGTTGGATGCGCTGAGTTTCCCTTTTGTTTCTTTTTCTTTTTTCCATGATTTCCCCCCCCCCCTTTTTTCCATGACGGCTTGTCTCCGTCCTTGAATCGTTCCACCTGCAGGTTGCAGGCTTCTTTGCCACGGTGTGCTGGACTGGCTGCTAATTGCCAGGCGCGTGGCTGTCGGCAGTTTGCCAAGGTGTGTAGCTAAGGTGCCGATGCGGCACAGAATGCCTAGGCTACAAACAGACTCCTATCGCCTTTCCCCTCTTTCGGGGGTAAAACGGCGGCGTTGTCAGGTTAGCCGGCCAAAGAGGAGAAGACGGTTAAGACGGATGAGGAGTCAGCTAGGCCCCCCCTTGTCGCAAGACTAGCTGTTTGTCTTCGGCATGAATGATCTCTTCCGGGCCGCTCCATTGTGCACTAAACGCAAACGCCGTCGTCCTATTGGCTTAAAATAGTTGAGGCGGCGTATGGATGGCAATTAAGAATCGCCCATGCTGAAGGATGGTCCCAGTTAATAATGCCCATACCCCTATTTCGTTCAAAGCTTTTATTTTCTCTCTCCTTCTAATAAGACTGTTACCATGCAATCGTTAAACCAAGGGAGCATTAATCTCGATGGGCAGTACCATGAACGCGAACACTCTACTAGGAGAAAGGGGCATACTGGGGCTCATCGAGGCGTGTGTAAAATCCGAACGACAAGCTCAAAGATGATGTGCAACACCAATGACAATGACTTCGTCATCTAACGCCGCTCTGGGTCCCAATGCTTTAGCTCATCCCACAGCCGCCACAAATCCGATCTACTGTGATTAGTCGAGTGAATCTGACGTCGGAGGTGCCTGGAGATTACCACACCGGCAGCGTTGGGTTGCCCATAAATGCCGATGTCAGTTCCTTGCTCTCGAGGCAACTCATTGAATCGACTTCGTTCGCATGGGCACCATGCATGCCCAACTGATCGTATATCTTCGGCTGAAAACCATCCGCAGTATGAACATAACTTTATTTGGTATTAGTTTGCCTCCCTCTTCGTGTCGAAGCTTGACTATCAGTTACCTCATTGCTCACTAAAAGCCGCATATTGCCCCATGCGTCTCCATGGCGGCGATTCATTCAGGGCATCAAGGACTTCCCTGACAATGCACTTGATGAGATATCCAAGCTCACTAGCAAAGTTTAAAAAGGCTCGAGTTTCATTTCTATGTAGTACAACGGTATCCCTTAAGTGCCAGCTCATTTTTCAGCGCACGAATGCGAGGAGGTCCGTCATAAAATGTGGCTCCGTCATCATCCGCTGGCGTATTGGCAAGAAGAAGGGAGGAATATTCCCTTGACAACTTCAAAGCTCGTCAGGCAGTTCTTTCTTCGGGATCCAACCGACGAGTAGTCGACTGACAGGCGCCTGGGCCCCTTTGGGATACCAGTCTGCATGGGAAGAAAACACTGGCGGGTAACAGTCATCATTCTGTGCAAGCAGTGAGAGCTAGGTAGAGATGGAAAGAGATGGGCGACCATAGAGGCCTCTGTATTCGCTATAAAACATACAGAAGCAGGTTTCCTTGAAGGTTGACGAAACCAAAAACTTTGCGCCTCATGATGCCATCAAATAACCATGGTTAACGCTCGCAGCAGCTCAGAAACTCGCTGGTATGGCAATGTCAGACTACTTGCTCCAACATACCTGTCAACAGAATTGAAAAACTGTTACTCGCCTCTACTAAACGTCTCAAGATCTTTGAAGAGGCTATTCTCTTGCATCACAAACTCCGCCGGGACACCGTGCTGAACGACCCGTATCGATTCCATATATTAACTAGCACTTTGCAGAATCCCATAACCATATTATAAGACGATCAGTCACCATCAGTATAACATCGGCTTCACACACGCGCCGAGAGATCGTCTGTAACTCTATCCACGTGTTCTTGTCGACACCACTTCTCAGTTCATGAAGTATCAGCAATCCACCAGCCGAAGTATGCAGCATTGAACGTAACTCCATCTCACCTGCAGACCCCAGGTTCAATGCGCACTCTTCGCTGGTGGCAATGGAAAAGGGATCCAAATTTTCTTGAAAGACGTCTCATCCGGAAGGAAAGCCTTGTCTTGGGGCACGGCGATAAGTCATTGTCGGATGGTGACGCGGCCGATTGTATGGAGCGGTTGGTCTTCGATGGGCACGTTGGTCGCGCAGTCGGGGCAAAGAGTCAGAGTCTAATACACATAGAAAGAGAAGGACGCCGGATGGTTTGCCGCTAGACATCGGATTAGCTAAATATGATCCAAGTAAGCCATTAAAGACTGGCCCATCCACACATTGCAACCTTTTTTAGGCCAGCTCAATCGTGGAAGTTAGCTCCCCTAGCGCAAGGTCTTTCGTTCGTTGGCTGACACAATCGCCACTCCCATTCCTCGACTGAGATTAGGAAGTACTTGAATTCGATTAGCCAAGAATTATCTAGCAGAACGTACTAGCGAAAAAGGGCCGGGACTCAGGAACCCAGTGCTGACTTACCTGTAAGATGTAAAAACCCCCCTTCATCTCCATCCTTCACCGGCCATGAAGTCGCAATGCTCTTTTCATCACCTTGTAGATCCTCGTGAGAAGTTTTATTGAATAACCACATGAGCCGGCCAAAGACAATCATAAACCTTTTCAGAGTGGTGTATAATTCAACGGGCTTCGCAGCCGTCTTTCGAAATTTCATCAGCGAGTGATAGCTGGCGTGAAGAAGGCCAGTGTTAGAGTGCAACTGCATGGGTTGGCGCCCTTAAAAGGGTTCATTGAGAAAACATATAGAAAGTTGTAGCGAGCCATAATGAGCATAAAGGTTCCCCATCGACATGACACCGTTGCCGCGAAGTACAGGATCTATAATTTGACGAATAATATAGTGAGCTTGGTAGGTTCAACAAAAGACCGTATGGGAATACCCAGCACGAAGATTTTGTAGAAAGCAAAACCAATACAGCTGGGAAAATATCAGTGGTTGTATGACTGTGAAAGAAGTATTGACTGTAGACGTACAGTCTTGATAACTCGCTAGAGAATACCTTCCACGAGAGGGGACTTGCGAAGCAGCAAGACGATACTTAGTGGCGAAAGAGCTAGGAATATTGAATATGGTACGATTTGCAAGAATATTTACTCAAACTTGAGAGTGAAGTCGACGTCGTGCTGAGCGTTTGCGATGGGTGGTCCAATGAATTCATCGTCGACGAACTTAGGTTTACGGTGAACGGCGTCGCTTGTGACGCTCGTATACCAGCGGCGACAAAAAGATAGAGCTGCTGGACGAAAAGGCCCCGGCCTCAGTCATAAACACCCACTGATTAAAACTCAACTCAGAGGCATTGGCAAATTGACAAAAGAAGATTGCAAGAGTAATACAATACCAAAACGTCTTCCGAGATCAGAATGCCTCTCACAGCATCGTGAAATTGTCCGAAAGTCTTGGTCATCAGCAAGTTTGAGGAACGTTCGGGTTTCCAAGCTTCTGACCTGTGGTGGAGGGCGGTGCGGGGTCTTAATCCATATATGACATGAATCGGGTCATTGAAATCCTGCCAATAGCACAAAGAAATAGATTGCTGCGAAGTGTGATAGCGGCTGTGATAGTCTTCTCATGGCTGTGAGTTTCGTGTGGAAACTATCGGTAACAGTTACTCACCGGCTCGAATACTATGTTGGCGACATGGCACATCGCTTAATTGCGGGCTCAGATTGCTACTGGAGGAGGCAGCGAATCTATCTGATGATTGATAGATGTCGGTGTGTGAAGAGCTGCGGAACTGAGGGGTATCGACTTGTTGGAGGACATTTCCAAGGAGGCAGCAAACTTCTTGGGCGTCCAACAACATCTAGGATTATTCATACTAGGTTGTCGAGGACCACTTCGTATCACACGCTTGTATTTTTTTTTATTTTTTTGGAGTAGAATTCGGAGCCGTGGCCACTAAAGACTTCATTCATCGATCCCAGGGTGCTTGCGATCGATGCCCCGTAGCTCTCAGGGGCGTTTTACCGGGGACAGACACTTGCAGACCTATGGCATAACGGCACCATCGCCTCAGCATTCAGACAAAAGGGGTTCAGACAGAAAGTTCTGCTGGGGTGCCTTGCTATAGTCAGTACAACCTGAGCGGAGACGTTTTCATTTAGTACCGTCACTGTTGCAATGATGCTTCAGGCAGTATCAGAGACTGGCGGTTGCCTAGCCATAGTAGCAATGATGTCAGGTGCGAAAACGTCAAAAGGCATGTCTTCGATACAAGGGGGGTGCGTCTGATAACTCGTATCCACCGAAAGAATCTTGGCATCTGGGATTTCTACTCTGTGGTTAGGGTGGCTGAGTGATTGATGATGATGATCTGGCTTTGTCCCCCTTTCAGTGAAGTTGGACATTTGTCTCAACCGACGAGAGTGTCCTGGCTAGATTGCCACTTTGTCTGATGTCTAATGGTTGACTGTGAGACCGGCATTTCTTCATCTTCATTTCGCTCAAGCTAAATCATAGATCGGATTATTTCCTCATGGTGTGCAATGTGACTTTTGTTCCGCCCGCTTGATGAGCTCGCTGTCTGCATTCATCGAAATCTCTATTCGTACGATGGCTCTGGGAATCGTAAGAACTGCCGTAGTCACTATTGAGGCTGGATGGTTTTTAATCGCAGTGACCACGCCGCCTGCACTCCTCCTGGTGGTTATTTTGTCTTGAGCATGATGCTGCGGGTCCGAATATAATGGGACGAATATGGTAGGATGAAGCAGCCTTGGAGCTAGATGGGGTTGGGTTCATCCGGCGGATTGCGGGGAGTTACGGCCATGCTGAGCCAGGTTTAAGATGCAGAATGATCCCCTGATGCCGCAGGTTAGTCTTTGCAGTACAGGCAAAACTCGCATTAGACATGAAAAGGCCAAGTCAAAAGCGGGTAATCGACACGGCAAGTACACGAGACTTTTCCTCTGTGGCATATCCTATTCCTAATAGACGTACTTCTTACATTTATGTCAACGATACATGACCAGTGATTGTAGAATTCTATAGAGGGGATTCCCCGTTTACAGCGGTCCTCAGTCTACGGAGCTAGCGCTCTCGGAAAGTCCGAGCTAACTGCGCTTCAATGACTAGGATCAGCCGCCTTGAAGTATTTGGAAATGTGCCTGAATCAGAGCATCTGGACTTGCGTGTCGGATCATACTGCATACAGGCCACAACCCGGGTGTCATCTCGTGCGCGGCTGCAAAAGTCTGGCCTTTTCCCGCCGACATGCTCTCCACCGGGACCACGTCGAACCCTCCAGAAGAGAAGCCATCGGATAGCCGGACAGCTGGAAGCCCGGAAGTGTGGCTACAGAAGTGGAAATTTTCGGGTGAGTGTCATTTTGTATGTGAGTCAAGTCCGGAGCCGAAAGTTTGAACGAGCTCGGAGTTTGCTTTCACGTTTAGATCTGAGAACGCACAAAATTATGCCTCACAATGTGATAAGCGGCACATTTGTAAGATGGCCAGGTTACTACACATTTCCAATTTCCATTTCGTTGCCTCTTCCTTTGGTCGAATCCTTTCCTGAAGACCCTGACATGTGGCATAAAGCATTCTGGATTCCCTGATGAAGACCCAAGTGCGATCACTTCAAAGTAATCTGTCAACTTGAGAAACGTGGACGAGCTAGCGGAACCAAAGCGGGTACTCACGGGAGGAACAAATGGAGAAGAGGTTTCGCCCCAAGTTTCACCAATATCGGTATAATGACTCTGTTATAGCGTCCAGAAGGCTAGAGTTGGGATGTTGCAAGTGCCGGCCCCACCCTTTCAAATATGATCATGTACTACCATATGGAGCCTAACCTGAGGTCAAATGAGTATTTAGGCAAATGATATTTGGGATACGCTATCGGTAAGGTGACATGTCATATGTCGAGAACCTGCAAACCTAGCCATTATGGTCGGTTCCTTCTCAATATGGCCATGCATGACCTTATATTGTATGCTCTTACGAACCAAGCATGAGTTCGATTTACCGCAGTCACTCTCGTAGAGTTTAGACAAGAAACATTGCCAATGTTAATTTAGTCACGTGGAAAGAACAGGGGCATCGAGTTTCGATGTGGTGGTGTAGACAATACAGATTAGCTATTCGAAACATTATGGAACTTGCTTCACAGGCTGGTTTTTACTGTTCGACTGGATGTTCCCGCCATAAAGAAGGAGAGAAAGATGCTAAGATAAGCCGAACTACTATTCGTATTCGAGAGAAATAGTTCGGTTGATCGTGAGACATTCTTATTGGGGTGGAGGAGAGAAATGGGGTTGCTGAGCGGCCTGACAAATCCCAGGATAACTTCCCAAGGGTCTTGCTGGTCTGTTCTACGCAATGCCTATGCGCTGCCTTCCAGCTTATGTTAATTGCATATTAAAGTGGATTTGCACATCTTGGTTCACGATCTCCTCTTGGCAGGTTGCATGGGGCCATCAGATAATCGGGTTTCCCAGGTTCATGTTCGGGGTTTTAGGTCAGACGATAATGGGTTGCAACCGTTCACTGCCGTCTTATAATCGAAGCTATAGCTGGGGTAGATTTGTGGGTGCAGCTTGAAGATACTTATCTGCTCATGCGATATATGTCCTCCTACAACCAGAAGGTGGCTGTGGCGATCTTCGACAATGTACGTCAGAGAAAGATCCTGGCTGATCAGCGGGCCTTCCTGATAGACATGGATAAGTGAATCTCCCTGCTAATCAAAAAACAAAGTACGCTGATCGATCGCTCGGCCTGAGAGTCAATCTTACGTTGAAAGCTGGCTTGCATTGATACAATTGAATGCGGAAGCACCCTGGTCTCGAATGTCTAATGCTCTCCTTGGCCCGTTGTGGATTTATCTAGAGATACACACGCTGTTTCGCGGGTGTCTGACCGCTACGGTTAGTTGGTGGCTTGCCAGAGAAGAGCGCGAGCATCATTTTTGAAACTCTGGTGAGCCGTTGGCTGAAAAGCTTTTAAAATAAGATAAAATAAAATAAAAACCATGCATGTTTTGTCCTGTATTGCGCATTTGCCACTCTGCGAGACTTCAGAGGAACGAGGGTTGTGGGCATGTCGTCGGAATGTTAATTTAATCTTTGTCTATAATTGTTACGATGGAATAATAGCTGACGACAAGAATGCGTATGCAGCTTGTGTAAACAGACGAGCGAATTCAGATGATCGGGGCTGCCGAATCGGATTCGATTCATCCATGACCCCGACTCCCAACTAGAGCAGTCGGCTGTTGAGAGTTCCTGTTCCAGGCATGCAGTGTGGCCCATTCGAGACGATGCACGGGCTGGTTTATATCTGTTAAAGGTTTATCACGGCGCTATTGTGTCGCTATGGAAGTTCTGCTAGCGAGTTATGTGGCCTCGAAACAGACAATGTGAAACGAGCCTATCGACTTTTAAAATAGTCGTCCGATAAGGCCTGAGCCTTTCACTTAGTGAGGTTTACTGTTATCCGATGTCTTTTACCCTTCTTTGGCACACATCTGCGACTTGGTGTGACGACACGCCCACCACTCGCGAGCGCCATAAGCTGTGATGGTGTTGTAGAGGCACTCCGGGTATGATAAGTTCCGTAGCTGAAACGGTTGCGTCTTGAACGGCTTTCTGTGGCCAGTTCTCATTGATTTCGCAATTGACATAATTACACACGATGCTTTTTGATCCCTGAAAACCCTTGTTCGAAAGGGGGGTTGCCTTTCTGAGGCAGCTTCACACAGGGAAGCCCTAGCTGTCTGACTGACCTCACAACATATCCCATCCTCTGATAGAGGCCACAGACAAAACATACCCCCACATGCCTTGCTTGACGAAACCAATAGCAACCCCCGTACGTATCCAGTTCCCCAAGGACAGGATCTGAGCGCAAATCATCGCGGGCCGTTGCATATTTGGCATCGTTAAGCTTGCTTGTCTTCCAGCCTTGGTCATCAGAGCCGACAGTGCCCTTCGAAATGAGACTGGCTTGTCGATCGACCCTGAGCACTGTCTATCACCCCTTTAGCCTGAATCATCTCAACATGTGTATCTAATTTTGGATTCTCAAAAAGTTGTCCAAGCTCGTCACGGCGCTGTCTCTATCGTCCAGGCTGAAGCCCGGAAGCCCTTGAAGGTCAAATTCCCTGGTTGCGTAAGTGAACTTCTCAACGGCCACCCCTTGCTTTGCTGGCTTAGCTTGATTCCATGTCCAGTCCGACTACGTTATTTGCTTTGTCCGGTGTCATATCGCCCCCACCACCACGGCCCCTCCCATGATGCCCGTGTCAAACTGGCCCCTGTCCCAGTTCACATAATGTCTGGGTTGGTCGATGATCGCTGTGACCGGTTTTCAAAAAAGCAAGTTCAGCCGGTTGTCCCTGGTGGAGCATCATCGACCCACATGCTCCTCGGATTGGAAAGTTATATCTAGACAGAGTCCATCGACTTTGCTCTCATGTTGGACTCATATTGTAGACTCATCATATCCTTTATATCCTCACCATTTGCTCCTTACAGTTGTCGCAATCTACAGTGTAGATTCCGCAATTTTCATTTCTTCTTCTTCTTCTGTCAGGCTTGACGTCCCAGAAGCTTTTTTTCTTGCATTTATTGTATATCTGACCGGAGCACTGGTCAAAGATGGCTCCAATTCTTTCCTGGCGCCAAGCCGCTGTGGCAGCGCTGCTTTTCAATGCAGCGGTGACGGCCAACTACGACGCTCGTCGAGATATCGAGTCCTCAGCTGACACTAAACGAGCCGTGGATATTGATTCGTTCCGGTCGCGAAATGTCGATATAAGGGACTTTGTGCAAAGACTAGGTGGTGGCAGTGTCTTAGCTGCCCGAAGTGATGCTGCCGCAAACCCTAAAAGTTTGTCCCGCTACATACAGAAGATTGTCGAACACCCGACTTACTTTACATAGATGCTGGATCTCCAGCCGCCGCTGCCCCGGCGCCCCCGGCTGCTGGTGCCGCACCTCCACCACCCCCAGCTGCCGGTGCAGCTCCTCCGCCACCTCCGGCTGCCGGTGCAGCTCCCCCAGCTCCTCCGGCTGCTGGTGCTGCACCCCCACCACCTCCGGCTGCTGGTGCCGCACCTCCACCACCTCCGGCTGATGGTGCAGCTCCCCCACCGCCCCCGGCTGCCGGTGCAGCTCCTCCGGCACCCCCGGCCGATGGTGCCGCACCTCCACCACCCCCGGCTGCTGGTGCCGCACCTCCACCACCCCCGGCTGCTGGTGCCGCACCTCCACCACCTCCGGCTGATGGTGCAGCTCCCCCACCGCCCCCGGCTGCTGGTGCCGCACCTCCACCACCCCCGGCTGCTGGTGCAGCTCCCCCACCGCCCCCGGCTGCTGGTGCCGCACCTCCACCACCCCCGGCTGCTGGTGCAGCTCCCCCACCGCCCCCGGCTGCTGGTGCCGCACCTCCACCACCCCCGGCTGATGGTGCCGCCCCTCCGGCACCTCCTGCTGCTGGTGCCGCTTCTGGGAATGCGACTGATGGCTCAGCTTCCAATGCGAACACGGGTGATGGCTCTGCTTCCAATGGGAATGCGGGTGATGCGTCTGCCCAAAATAGCGCTAGCAGTTCAGCTCAAAGTCCGTACACTACTCCCCTCTTATTACGTAAATAACTAACTTCATCTAGATGATGGATCTTCTGCTAAATCAGCTCCCTTGGCTGCTGATGGTGCCTCATCCAGCTCTCAGAGCTCTTCATCAGACCCCCAAGCCTCGGGCTCTAGCTCGGAAAATGCGGCTTCAGGTGCCAATGCCGCCGCTCCGCCCCCGCCACCCGCCGATTCTGCCGCTCCTCCGCCACCGCCTGCTGACGGAGCTGCACCTCCCGCCCCCCCGCCACCTGCTAAAGGTACCGCCCCCCCTCCTCCACCGGATGTCGCGGCCGGCAATGGTACGGCACCTGAGGCAAAGGCCAAGGCAGATGCCAAGGGCAAGGGAGCGGCTGCTCCCCCTGCAGCAGCCGCGAATGGCACCGCCGCGGCGGCACCACCACCACCTCCCCCGGATGCAAAGGACGCGAAGGGTAAACTCAAGGCCAAGGACAACGCTTCCGCTGACCCCAAGAAAGCCAAGGACGCTACTGGCGGAGCTGCGGCGGCAGGGAAAGCGGCTGGCGGCATCGCTAGTGGCGCCAGCAGTGTAGCACGAAGGGGCTCCCGCTCAACCCGGCACGTCCGCAACATCAAGCGCCGAAACCTCATGGCTAACTTGGGCTGGTGATCTGACAATGTTCTTTTCTATTCCTCTATGCTTTCGAAGTTTCATGAGGCCTCATCTGGGATTTTCGCATTTACAGCGACACTACACTTCGCTCATTAACACACTTTCTTTCATCAGTCCGTCTCTTGCTGAGGCATCGCCCTCCAGCTGATAGGCCTGGGTTGCCTAGTTGTGCTTTGGCGGATAAAGTGCAACGTCGATAAAGAATGTAGTCAAATCAGTATAAATTTCAAAAAAAAAACGAAATAAAGGAGCCCGTGTCATCGAAAATCAGGTGAATGTCAAATGCTGTAGCCCACAAGTTGATGCATTGAATGGGAGCAATCCCGACCACACTTTACTCATTCATCTGATTCAGTTATCCTATGAGTTGATGATCGCGCTACAATCTTCCTCTTTGGCAGGTGGACAAACTTCCATCGGGATGAGTGCATACTATAACGCGGCTTTTTCCAGTTCAACCCCAAGCATCATCAAGAGTAGTCTATTATTGGGTAAACCCTAGACATACACAGTGATTCTTTTGATTAGGCCGATACCATCTCGGCATCCCTTCCAATAAAGTTCTGTTTCGCACGCAAGGCTTTAGCTTTACAGCTGCTAGTACAAAGATGGTGTAGGCCTTACATACTATGAAGTAAAATTCATGTTTTTCGTCGAAATTGTCGGACATCGTGACTCGTATCTACAAGATAACACAAGATGCCCAGGTCTGTCCACTTGGGGCTGTGTACGATCCAGTCTGCATGGTTATATCGCAATTGGTCGATGCCTCCATGCTGATCTTGAAAGTTGGCTCCATTGTAAAATTGTATATGAATTGATTTTCCCTCGAGCTTGTAAGTGCTTCAGTGCAGGAGTAGAGGCATAGAAGCGAATCATTACACTTATGAGGGGTCTGGACGGGTCTAAATAAGTAGAGCGTTTCAATGTATATATTTGACCAAGCGTCTCATATAATGATAGCTCAGGCTATAATAAACGATCGGTACATTAGTCTTGATTGTTCATGCAACTTCAGAGTCTTGCTTGTGATGCAGGTGTAACATATTTGCGAGTACAGGCAAAGAATCAGAGGCTCAGATAAGGTTCTAATGACTTCCCCATACACCAAAACTACAGTTGATTGCTTTATTGTTTGATTCGCACATATGAGATCATTTCCAGGCCACATTCCACAAAGAAAAATTGCCATGAATTGGCTTCTGACCTTTAATGGTCCCACCCTCCTTACTTCCAGTTAGTAGATTGGGATAATTTTGTGTTTGTATGATACTATACTTTGGTCACTTACAACTTTGTCAAAATTGACTCACTCAGTATGCCTTGGCGACTGTCTAGTCAAAAGAAGGACTTGAAAGGCTAGACTTGTGCTGCGTCCCTGTCACGCGTGCACACTTTGAAAGGCCTCAGTCCCAAGAGTTAATAGGCCCCCAAGTGATAGAACAAAGATAAAAGTGGGTTGAGTAGTTCCATGAGGTAATTACTTTGCCCATAAAAAGGTTTGATAAGCTTGATGTGTTACATTGCAAAGGCCCCAGAAGTCTTTAACAAAGACCCTGAATAGAGGTTTCAGGAAATCAATCACGCCAGACACCTTGTCTATGCAGCCCAAATTGCTATAAAGGCGCTTCTAATGTTTGAAAGCAATGCACTGGCATTTCCCAATGGAGGTGTAGAGGTGCAGCTATAATGAATGCATCTTTGACCTCATAACTTCCAGCCTAAGTCTGAGTCAGATTCTGTGATAGATTGAACCGTTTTACATGAATCTAATTCCAATTTTGCTTTACCTCATATGGGTACCTTGGTAAAAAACATCAAGCGGAGAACCTGAAAATGCGCAATGATAACTCACATGGTGAAACCCTTGGCATTGTTATCAGAAGGGTGCCTTGGCTGAATATGCTACCCCATATTATTTTCCTTTTTAAACTCAACTTTGGCTTCTCTGCTAGAGATTTTATTAGCAATCCTTTGCATTTTTGTAAGAAAAGACGTATATGTTATGTTCAAGGTGCTAGGTTGTACCCTCTTGGCCGATGTTCGAACGCCGGCTTCAAAGCTGATGTCGCACCTTCATCAAGACTTTCCATTCTGTTTCTCCGCCGCCCTCTTGCGGTCATACTCAGGATCATATGCGTCAATTTACTTCTCCGTACCATCTCAAGCCTTGTCTTCATTGATCTCGGCGGTGGTACAGATCACTGCTAACTTCTTGTTTGGTCACTTCTTGGACTGAATTCGATTCATCCTCAACAAGCGTTCCCGAACTGCCAGCACGAATATGATGATGGTATTTTGGGTTATCTGGGTTTGGGAAACTGTTGCGCAGCATGGTTACGGCATGCAAATAACAGCACTAGAGGTGGTAACAATGGCCTGACACTCTGGGGGTTATGAAAAACATCTGCAGGGTCCCATGCAGTCTTGGCCTTCTGAAGTCGGGGCAGGTTAGATCCCCAATATGTTTCCTGGGGCTTCTCCAAGTATGGATCTACATATCCAGGATATGTTGTGTGCGGCCCCTCAGAAATGTTTTCGATGATAAACTGATGGATATCCATCAGAAGCTCCTCCTTGGGTCCACTTAACGGCCCCCGAAGGCTATAGCCGTATGATTGATAGAATCGAACCTTATCACGATGAGCGTACGCGGTAGAACTCATGGCAGGCTTTGAGACCTCGCCTCCTGTGGCATCGAATATGATGAACCATCTAGCGTCGATTTTCTTGGCCTTCTCTTTAACCATTCTGAAGAGTTTCTCGGTGGCAGCCCGTGAAAGCTGATCCTGCTCTCTCAGTCCGAGGCTTCGAGATAGAAACTCGGTAGGTATGTCTGCAAGATAGAGTTGGGCGTTGTCGTATAGCCAGCGAGCGGTCTCAAGCCAGCTGGATTCGACTATCGTAAGACCGCCGGGAAGCCTTTCTGAGATTCCCGATTTCTTGAAATCCTCATTTGTTCCAAACCACGTTCCTGTGATCTTAGAACCCTGGGGCTCTAGGGCAAACTCGGTACCAAAACGCGGATCTAGATTCGGGTCCCCCGTAAGGTTTTGCCATATTAGAAACTGCTCAACCATCTGATCGAGCTTAGTATACGGTGTGCGATTGATGAGGTGTATGGTCGTTGGTGGCTTCTTGTGAGTTCGTATCTTGAACTCAGTAACAACGCCGAAGCCTGCACCAGCTCCTCTAATAGCCTAATTTCGTTAGATCATCCTGCCTTGGTAAAAAGACCCTACAACTTACGAAGAATAAGTCTGGGTTTGACTTCCTGTTTGGTGTGATGATGGTCCCGTTCGCAATCACTACCTTGACCTCTAGGACGTGGTCGACGGTAGCTCCCCACATTCTGGATGAAGGACCAAGGCCGCCCTTAGTCAACGTTAATCGGTTTTCTATCTTTCAGGAAAGTGAGCAAAGAATCAGACTTACAACTGTTGCGTGTCCTCCGATCCCTACACCTGGGCATACCCCATGAGGGAACACCCGGTTTCCTTTTTTCTCCAGGATTTCGTCGATATCACCGAGCAAGCTGCCGGCCCCGATGGTGGCGTCCCATGAAGTCTCGTTAACGATCACGTATCTCAAGTTTTGAAGGTCTATTGATAAAGACCCATCCTGTCCTCCCAATCCTAAGCATTAAAGGAAACAAACTTGTTAATCAATTGGCCGGAAGGCTGAACTTGTTATGAACTCACCGTGGTTACTAGATGGTTTGTAAGTATTATCAGATACCGGTTGTAATCTCACGGAATGTGGTTTTGGTAGACTTACGCATATGAATGACCTCCGGATTTTGCTTGCACCTTGATGTTGTGCTTTGCTGCGCACTTTACGAATCCAGAGACATCCTCAGTGTTTCGGGGTCGGACAACGGCAACAGGAATGACAGGTCGAGCTCGGTTGAATGGAGTAACCCATTCTAAGAACACGTCCTCTTGTCCTATGATTGAATATCTCGCGCATTGTTTTGCGCCACCACAGACTCTATTCAAACAATCTTGGAAGTCGTTAGTGGGCGCAGGATGTAAATTGGATGATCTTGTGTTTAACCAAAACACAATGGCGAAGAAGATCGTCACAACAGCTTTTGTGAGAATGCCAGACTTGCGTAGAAAAATGGAGTTGCTTGGATGGTTGTACTCCTTCTTGGCCTGGTCGACGATCTGAAACTCAGAGCTCTCTCTCTGTTTTGCCGCAAGGCCTTTTGCGATGAGAGCCATACTCAGACGTAAATGAAGACTTCGAAGGAATGTGGATAGAAGAGGACTCGGTGGGGGGCTGTCCACCGAGGTTTTAACCTTCCCAAGTGAACAGGATATTTCCATACAGAATGCGCCACAGTACAATTCACTTTATAACTCTGTGTCAGCTTACTCACTGCTTCGAAAAGCGTCTCCAGATTATTTTAGTTGAAGCAGGCGCACACCAGGTGGTTTGCCCAAAAAAGACTAACCAGTGTCAACTTGGCCACCAATTCTGTTGCATAAACTGGACCAAATGAAGATAAATGGCCTGCGATACCAAGAATGTCAATATTTGCGCCATACATTAGAGACAACATAATCTCACGTTGACGCAATGGGAAGTGAACCAACAGTAGGGAACATGGATGGGCGGCAATGTCCCCCCGCCTACACTCCAGGCATGGGTACCGAAGTGGACGACCGGCAAACGCTCCGCAACTTACCTCAACTTCGTGCCACACGGCCCACTGTCAGGCCCGAAGTACACAAAGGTCGAGGCCACCTGGAACAAATGGATGTACGTCTCCAATTGGATCGACTTCGTGCTCTAATACCATTTCGACCTGCAGTTCAGCGCCTCAGGAGGTTGGGCTGCGTGGCCTGGCCACATCCCCAGAGCTCAGACGGATTACCTTGCTGCGTGGTCTTCCACCAACCCTCAAGGCCAGCGCGTTTGGGCGGATGTGGACGCTAGTGAAGCATGGTTTGAGACGGCCTTCAACCCAAGCTGTAACGGCTAGGCCACAGTGACAAAAGCTAGGTTTCCAAGGGTCGCGTTAACCCCCGGATGGTCTGTGTATGGCGCCATGGGCTATTCAGGGATGATGGTGGGTGGACAAGTGAACTTTGTTTCTAATATTCTGAGTCCGGATCGCATGTGATTTCTAGTTTACTACTCTTCTATCCTTTTACTGGAGAGGCTTTCTATACGGAGAAGAGTCCATATATTATCTCTTCTGTCCTTATTGCCCTCGGCGTCCATGTTGTTACTCCTGCTCTCATTGTCACTACTGTCTCACAATCCTACCGGGTAAACAAGCAAATAAGCGACCAGATAGCAGAAACATATATAGGTAAAACTAACCATAAGTCAACTTACCCACTTTTTAGTACCCCCTATATTTTAGTATACTAAAAATACTACCTAGCTACCTTATTAATAGCTATATCTATAACTTTAAACTACTACTACTTTTTTTAACCTTTATTAAATTACTTTATTTTTTTAAAATACCTTCTTTATATATTAATAGTTTAGTATACTAAAAATAAGATTAATTAAGTAATTAATATTATTAAAAATAGCTATAGTATTATCTAGGTAGCTTTTATTTATAGTATCTTATAAATAATTCTCTAGTATTAACTAAGAGGTACTTAACTAAGGAAAATAGTATTTAAAGACCTCTAGAGGCTTTTAACTAGCTAAAAGGCTAGCCTAGCTAGTTAAATAACTACCTAGGTAAACCTTAGGCACTTACTAACTTATTAATAACTAAAGGACTTTATTTATTATATTCTTTAAGCTATAAAGAATACTTAACTTCTAAGTAAAAAGTAAATAAATAGCTTTATTTAAAAAAACCTATTTATTAAGATCTAGAGAAGTTAATTTATTAATTTAAGGTATATTAATAAAGTATTTACTAAGGTTATTAAAGACTAGTTTAAATATCTTATTATACTTTATATTTAAGCTATTAAACTAGCTAATAAATATAATATAAATAAGACTAGTATTCTTAAAAGTAAAAGTAATAATAAGCTAATACTAAGTAAAGCTTTAATAAAAGTAATAAGAAAAAAATAGCTAAGATTATAAGCCTAAGTATTTATTATTAAGTATATATTTACTAAAGGTATTATTATTTATTCTTTAGTTATATATAAAAATAAAATAGTCTAGTAGTAATAGTTCTTTTTAGATCTAGGCTTATATAATAAATAAAAGTTTATAGTAATAAAAAACAAATAAACTACTAATATTATAATTATTAAATAGCTATAAAAAGTCTTTTTTTTAGACTAAGCCTTTTTAGTTTAATTAAGCTAAACTTTTTATCTTAGATAAATATAAAAGCTATATAATAATAAATTTTATATAGTTATATTATACTAATAATATTTATTTTTTATTTTTATTACTATATATTTATTATATTTTTTAGTTACTTAACTAGTTAATTTCTAGCTTTATTAAAGTAGTATATTAAAAAAAGCTTAAATATCTTAGTTAATAAATTAACTTTATTATTATAAGTAAAAAAAACTTTTTTTTTATTATTAAAAGGCTTACTTAGCTAGTTTAACTATTAATAATATTAAAAGTAACTAAAAATATACTAAGTTATAGCTTATTAGTACTATAAAGCTATTTATAAATAAGCTACTAGTCTAAAAAGTAATATTATTAATAATAATATTATTAATACTACTTAAAGTAGTTACTAAAGATACTTATATAGCCTAAGATACCTATAATATAGAAGGCTAAGTATTAGCCTTATTTATAGTAAAGTAATTTATACTAAAGAAGATAAAGAACCTTAGAGACTAACTATAGCTTTTTAGTTAGCTAAAATAAAGTATTACTATATAATACTAACTATTTAAAAAGGTTAAAAAAGGCTTCTAAGAATAGTTATAATATAGGATATTACTAACTAACACTGCTTTCTAGAAACAATATTGCTTATTAATCTAACCCTTGCTCCTAAATATAGATACTTATAGTAGAATTTACTAAGTAAGGTAATATTTAAAGAACATAGATTATAGTACTATAGATAAAAAAAATAAGCTATTTTTAACTATATAAATTACCCCCTAAATATACTACTTAATAATAGTTATAAGTCTAGCTTTAACTTAATTTATAAGTAATAATAACTCTTACTATTATAAAGTAGTATATACTTAGAAATACCTTTCTTAAAACTAATACTCTTTCTTAACTTTATCTTATACCTATAATACGTTTAGAAGTAATAGTAAGTTTACTAACTAACACCTACCTTTATAGCCTTTTAACTATATATAAAAATTAGTTCTCTTAGTATATAAAGCTTTACTTTTATACTACTTAATATAAAGTCTAGTAATTTATTAATCTAGATAGTAAACAGAAGCTTCCTAAGCACCTAAGAGTACTTACGCTAGCTAAATATATTATAAAGTAAAATACTAAACACTAAAGGTAATATAAAGCTAACCTTATAAGCTAAAATAACCTCTTAGTTAGCTAGTAAGTAAAGTAATAAGGCTAAAAGCTTATCTAGCTAATAGTACTAACTATTAATAATAAAGTAATAAAGTAAAAATAGATTATTACTATAAGTAATTTATTTTTTACTAAGCTAAGAATATATAAATAGTAAAAAGTAAATAACTTATTATTAAGCTAGGTTAATACTATAGTTATAAAGAAGATTATAAAGAGTATATAGTTATAATTACTAAATAATAATATTAACTTTACTTTTTATATAACTATTTTAAAGATTAAATAATAATATACTTTTTTTATAATATAGTAAGTAATATAGCTTATAGTAATTATAATAAGACTCTTATATATACTTTATTAATAAATAACTTATTTACTTAGCTTAGAGAATAGTGTATAGCCTTAATAAAAGCTAAAGTATATAGTATCCTTAAGATCTAAGGCACTCTCTTAATTAAGACCTTCTTATATACTATTAAGTAGTAAATTACTCCCTTATAAGTAAGTAGTAAGCTAAATAACCTTATAAAGACTAAATAATATAGAGGATAATAAATAACCTTAAGAAAATATAGTAAATTACTAAGTAATTTACTATAAATAATACTTATAAAATCCTATAAAGTAACAAAGGTATATATAACCCTTATAAAGAAAAGTAAACTATAAAATAAAAAGTAGTACTTTAAATACTTCTATAAGAGGCCTAACTACTTATAGAAACTTATTAACTATAGGTATATTAAGTATATACTTTTTAGTAAGTTAAGGATTATTTAGGTAAACCTAAATAAGTAAGTAGTAAAGGCTATTATTATAAAGCTTTTAAAACTAAAATAGTTAAACCTTAGAGGTAAAGTATAAAAGAAGTAAAAAAAAAAGGACTTAACTTTTTTTTACTTATAAGGTACTCTTATTATAGTTACTATTAACCTTTGCTTATTTAGTAAAACCTTAGTAGTACTTCCTTTAACTCTTAGTATATTCTTAACCTTACTTATTAGCCTATATACTCTTAGTAAAAGCACTATTATTAATAACTATAGAGGTTTTTATATTATAAATAATAAGTTACTTCTTAAGCCTAGCTTTTATAAAATAAATATAAATAATTATTATATTAAATTAAGTATAATGTTTTACTTTATAAAAGGATATAGTATATATATTATAAAGAACCTCTTTAATAATATAAAAGAGCTAAGTATAGAGGATCTTAGGCTAAAAAACATAGCCTTTATTCTTAGATTTTATATTAATATTACCTTAGAAGGTTTAATTAAGAAAGCAAAGGTATAGTATTAAGAATATAACTATACTTTTTACTTTAGAACACCTAAAAAGAATATAACTATAAAGAAGCTAGTATATAAAGGTAACCTTATCTTCCTTAAATATAAACCTCTCTCTTTTTGCCTTAGGCTATTATATAGCCTTATTTCTTATAGCCTTACTTTACTAGTAAATATATAAGTGTTTATAACTGTATTTTACTTATTAATAAATACACTAGTAGACTATAGTAATAACGTTTACCTTTAGTACCTTTAGAGTAGGTATCTAGGGCCTAAAGCACTTATAATACTCTAAGTTAATACTTAAGGGGTAAAAATTAAAAGACTATCTTATATTAAATATAAGTATTATACTATTACTTACTTAAGTAAAGTAATTTTAAAGTAAGCCTCTAAAGACTACTTAATTTATTTATATTATTATATATCTTAAGATCTCTTTAACTTTTTAACTAGATTTAACTACTTAAAGTAGCTTATATACTTAAGAGATAAGTATACTATTTACCTCTTTAGAGTTATACTTCTTAAAAAGACTTATAATAATATATTCCTAGTTATCTATAGATTTATTACTTAGGTTACTTAGTAGTAAAAGGTTAATATTTATAAGATCTACTAAGATAAAGATATATTAGTTATTAGTATTAAAGAAAATATAGAGTATAAAAGGTAGATAGTAAAGCTTAAGATAAATATAAAGCTCTCTTTACTAAATATAAAAAAGCCTATAGGTAGTAAAAAGAAAGTAAAGTAAAAGATTATTACTTATATAGTAAAGATATTTTTATCCTCTAGACTACCTTATAAACTATAGCTAAAGGTAGCACTTATAGTAATCTATATATATAGTATAAGCCCTCTTTAATAATATAACTAGACCTTACCTATTAAGAAAAAAGAGGCTTAGTTTAAATAGTACTTTTACTAATAAGCACTAGTGTATATAGTAGTATTATAGTATAACCTTTGCCTTTACTAAGAATAAATATATATATATAGATATTAGGCTTATTTATTAATAAGTAACTATAAAAAAGATATTTAAAAAGATAATTTAAAGTTAAACTATAAAGGTATATTAAATACCTAGTAGAATATATATAAAATATATATAATCTTTATAAGATTTAGGTACCTTTACTATATAAGGTAATTATTATATATAATATATACTTTAATAAGATAAAGTTCTTCTAAAGTAAAGATAAAAAGAGTAATATAATAGTAAAGTTAAAAGTAAAAAGTATAATTAAAATTATTAAAAATAAAGACTATAAGTAAGTGTTATAATATTGACTATTGTAGATAAATATCAAAGTTATTAGGTTAACCCTAATGACTTATTACTAGTAAATCCTTAGATATTTAGCTATAGATTCTCTAAGGATTTATAGGTAATAAGTTAGTTATTTAACTAACTAACCTATAATAATTATCCTTCTTTTCTTTATATATAATAAAGAACTATAGTTACCTCTATTATTTATTAATTACTACTAATATATATAGTTAACTATATTAACCTATCCCTTAGTGTTACTAATACTAATTAGTAGTTAACTTTACTATTAACTATAAAGGTTAACTTTACTATCTAAACTATAGATTAGTAAAGTCTATAAGAAGAGGTAATTATTACTAGTTAATTATTTATATACCTAAAGTAAGTAAGTACTAAAAAATACCTCTATAAATACCTTTACTATAATAGTTTATACTAATTACCTATTATAATAGGTTAATTAATAGATCTATAACTAGTCTCTTTAACTAGTAGAAACCTTATTAATTTATATCTATTATATAAGCTTTATTACCTTTAGAGAAGCGCTCTTAACTATAAAAAACCTTTTACTTTATATACCTATAGCTAATTAGTAATTATTTACTATATCCTGTTTATTATAAGCTCTTTAGCTTACTAACTTCTTTTCTTATATATATACTTCTTTTACTAACTAATAGTATTAATAAGTTACTAATATAATAGCCTATTATTTCCCCTCCTTTTACTAACTAATAGCGTTAATAAGTAGCTAATATAATAGCCTATTATTTTTCTCTAAGTTATTTACTTATAAGAGTATATTTTTCCCTAGCTGTCTATACTACTAGTAGTAATCCCTCTAATAAATATATACGCCTTTTAGTCTACTAAAAGAAACACCTATATTTAAGAGGTTATTAGGCTAACAGAGGGTAACAGTAAATAATACTACGCCTATAAGTAGAAGACCTAAGCTAAGATAAGTAAATATAATAAGCTTATAAGTAAGTAAAGCTTATAGGTTACTATACCTTTACCTATAAAGTAATAAAAAAAAGTTTATAGTAAGTATAATATACTATTTAATATAAGGTAGTAAGTAGTAGTAATTAATAATATATTTACTATACTTACTAACCTTATATAGTATATTCTTTTATAGTAATAGAGAAAAGACTATATTAAGAAGTTACTAACTAATTTTATAAGGGAGTAATAAACTTTTACACTTAACACTATTACTATATTTTATATTAATAGTTATAAGTATTATAACTATATTAGTAGTAAATTACTCTACTACACCTATAAGGATTTTAGTAAATAGTCTATAAATAACTTTAAGGTAATTAACTAGAAGGTCCTAATAAGCCTATATAACTTCCTTATTAATTATAGTATATAGGTTAACTATAGTAAACACTTATTAATTACTTAATGTATATTTAATACCTTTTAATAAGAAGAAGGCGCCTACTAAACTAATAAAATAATTACTATTATTAAAAGATTATTATATAACTTTAAACTATATCTTAAAGACCTTAACTTTATTAAGAATATTTAAGGTTATAATATAATCCTATATAGTAAAAAA
>NW_026850750.1:0-38806 GCF_030913465.1 Colletotrichum navitas
ATTATACTATAGACACTAATAGCTACCTTTTGGACTAAATTTCTTCCTATGGCCCTAGCCACTAAGGCTAAGGCCCTAGGCCCCCTAGCCTAGGCCTTCTTGTCTATAGCTATCCCTTTAGACGTCTTTAACTTATTACTACTACCTTTATATAATACTACCTACTTTAATACTACTATTTATAGCTTTAACTTTACTTAGTAACTAGTCTACTTACTATAAAAATAACTTACTTTCTTCTTATTACTAATAGTAAAAAATAAAGAGACCTTTAAATCTTTTACTTTTTATTTTACTACTGTCTATAAAAAAAACTTTATAGCTAGTAATCTCTTAGATAAGATTAAAAGCCTCTACTATATTAGTACTACCTTTACTAATATAGTTTAGTTAACTTTAACCTAGCTTAAGTTAAAACTAGCTAACTAAGTAGTAGCTTACTACTATACTTTTATATTTACCTAGTTTCTTTAAGATATTACCTTTAGATAATATAGTCTACTTAGTAACTTCTCTTAGCCTTAGCCTTAGCCTTAGCCTAAGATATATATAGATACTACCTTCTGCTATAGATACTAAGAGGTATTACTTTATTAGGTTACTATAGGATGCCTACTTACTCTATAAGAGAGGCCTAGTAATATACACTTAGAGAATTCTTATATCTTTATTTAACTTTTTATAGACTACTTTTTATAAATAACTAATCCTTTAGTTATTTATAACTAACTTATAGAAGCTTATAAAGTCTTAGTTAAAGACCTTATAGTAATAACTAAGGTTAATAGTAGCTTTATAATTACCTTATATACTATAGGAATATAATTAGCTATACTTACTTATAGTACTAAGCTATCTTAACTTTTTAATATAACTTATATTAAAGGATCTACTAGTTAGTATACCTATATTATTTATAATATCTTATATAATATTAAGTTAGAATTTAACTATAACTTTATTTTTACTAAGTTTATAATAGCCTTAGAAGTTAAACTATAAGTAAGTACACTAGCTATTTAAGTGTATTTAACCTTTACCTCTAAAGACTTTAACTTCTAATCCTAGGTTATTATATTTAGCCTTACCTTACTTTACTTAGCCTTTTAACTCTTTAGGAGTACTACTTCTTTTAAACTTAGAAAAAAACTACTAAAATAATACTTAACTTACTAAGACTAGTATAAGAACTACCTCTACTATTACTAACTATTTTACTCTTAGTATAGCTAGTCTATAGACTACCTCCTAGATATATATACTACTTTTACTAAATACTATAACTACTATAGCCTTTATAACTTAATAGCTAAGACTTACTTTACTAGACTATAAATAAAAAATAGCTCTTATTATTACTTTACTAAAGCTAAGAAACTATATATTAGATAATAAGGCTAAGCACTTTATAAAGTAGCCTAAGCTACTACTTTAATAAACCTACTAGCCTTAGCTACTATATACACTAAGCCTTTAGCCTTAGCCTTAGCCCTAGAAACTACTAACCTTATAACCTTACCTCTAGTAACACTAAGCACTAACCTAGTAAGTAGACTATAGAATAAAAAGAATATTACTATACTATTAGACTACCCTTTATTAGAAGAAGGCACTACCTTTATATTTACCCTAGGGACCTTAATCTTAGATATATAACTTATATTCCCTATAGCTATAAGAATAGCTATATAAAAAAACACTAGAACTAGTAGATACCTATAACTATACTAACCTTTTAAGTATTCTAAGTTAATATTAAAAAATCTAAAGTAGTATATAATACTACTTTTATATTTACCTTAGTAGCCTATACTAACATTATACTAATATAAGAACTATAGTGCTCCTTAGATAAAGTATAAAATATTACTAAGTTTTACCTAGACTTTACTTTTTTTTTACTAGTATATATATAGATAGGTATAGAAATATAACCTTATGTCTTCTTTTATATCTAAAAGGACCTACTAGCTATAGAATTATAGGGTATTACTAAGACCTTAAACTAAGACCTACTAAGTATTATAGTATACTAGATATATATCCTTAATATATACTAAGATATTACCTTTATAATAACCCTTTACTCCCTAGAGTAGTAAATACTACTATAGAGAACTCTAGTAGCTAGAGACTTTAATACTATACACTGCCTATAGTAACCTAGAGCTAAACTAAATTATAAGGTAGTATAACTTACTAACTAGTTTACTAGTTCTAACCTACTAGTCTTTAACTCCCCTAAGGAACTTACTTACTAGGCTAATAACACCTTTAACCTAGTAGTAACTAATATCTTCTTTACCTTATTATAAGTTATACTATAGTACTATACTAGATTTAACTACTCTACTATAATTACTATACTTTTTTATACTAATATCTTATATACTTTTTACCTAAGAGCCTACCTTTGTCTTTTACCTAAATAAATCCTAGAGTTCTTAGCTATAGTAAAAGATATAGTATAGACTATACTTACTTTTACTAACTCTTATAATAACCTTAATTAAACTATACTTACTATTAGTGTAGTCCTCTAGATAGCCTTAGCTAAGGCTAATATATAAAGTACACCTAGAGGTAAAGGTATACCCTAGTAGTCTAAAGACTACTAAAAAGTAAAAAAAGTATATTACTAGCTTACTAACTAAGACTTTACTTTACTAGACACTAAAAAAGCCTACTACCTTTTTTACTTTACTATTTATAAGGCTAAGTTTACTATATAGTAGACTTAGATATATAATATAGAGATAAATAAAGACTTATACTATATAATAAGCTAAGATAAGCTATTTACTTAGTTTACTTTTCTACTACTATAGAGGCTAAATAATATAGTTATTATTAACCTAATAGAGAAAGTACTATTCCTTAGGATAAAACTTTTTAAGAGAGATATCTATATAAATAACTTTAGCTATATAATACCTATAGTTTTATATAAAATACCCCCCTAGACTAATAAGGTTACTATAAAGAAATACTATACTACTTTACTAAAAGTAAATAATACTTCCTTAGGGGTAAATAAAGTTACTATTAATATACTTAAGGCTACTTAGCCTTACCTTAGCTAGTATATTATATAACTATACTAACACTATATCTAAATAAAGTATTACCTTTTACTTTTTTACTAAGCTAAGACTATTATAATCCTTAAGCTAAACTAGGACACTAGTACTACTAAAGGCTAATGCCTTATATTACTTTTCTTAATACTTAGTAAAAGGCTAAAATACCTTTTAGCCTATAAAATTACCTAGACCTATGTTTAGTAAGGTGTCCTTTACTTATAAGTAAGGGGTATATTACTAAAGAGGTCTATAGTTAATATTATAGCTACCTTTATATATAATATTAAGGCTACTTTTACTTATAAAGAGGTTACTACCTTTATAACCTATAATATCTAAAGAGCCTTTAATACTACTCTACTAGACACCTTTAACTTTTACCTTAGGGAATAAGGCTAACTATATAATATTATTAAATAGGTTAAGCACTTTATAAGCCTTTATTAAATATTTATTTAGTATAAAAAAATAAGAATACCTATATCCCCTTTATCCTATAGACTTCTATAAAGATCCCTTATATTACTTATCTTATACCTACTATATATAGTGCTTATCTATAGTATAGGCCTAGCCTTAATCTACTTTAGATATATAAATAACTATATTATCCTCTATATAAAAAAATCCTTTAAACTTATTACTACTATAGCCTAGTCTATACTTAATATAACTATTAAATATAAAGCCTTTATTAGTATTACTTTTAACCTAGCTAAGATAAAAGTAATATACTTTAGCTATAAACTTAATAATAACTTACTTCCCCTAATTAAGTACTACTATAGACTAATTACCTTAGAACCTACTATATATTAGCTTAAGGTATAGCTTAACTACTTCCTCTTATTTAAGACTTATATTAAGTCTTATACTACTAAAGTACACTTAGTAGTAAGGTACCTCTATAGCCTTAATAAGGTTATTAGAGGTACTCCTCTAGCTACTATATAAAAAGCGCTTTATACTATTATTATTCTAAAAGCCTTTTATACCTTAGAACTATAGTACCCTAGCTATACTAAGGCTATAGCTAAGAAAAAAGATAATACTTTCTAATATATTACTACTAGCCTAAAGGACTAGCTAGTAAAACTCTAGTTAGCTATTAACTTAAGGATTAGGGGCTACTTACTAGTCTAGTAAACTATACCTTTGTCTATACTCTATAGAGAATCTATAACCTTACTAGTTAAGCTACTCCTAGATATCTACTAGCTATAATACTTACTTTAACTAAGGACCTTAGACCTCTTATACTTACTTATAACTAGACTATATATATAAGTAAACTAGGAATAGTAAAGTATTATACTTTACTTTACTATCCTTATTAATATAAGAAAAACCTTACTTTACTTCTTATACTTTAAACTTCTCTTTTAGATATATAACTACTTTCTAAGGACTAAGCTTAGTAAGAAAAAAGCTACTATAACCTATACTATATAAGTAGCTTTTTTACTTTTTATTTACCTACTAGTATATATTAATAGCTTATAGACTACCTTATATAACACTAGCTATAAATATACTGTCTTCTAAGGACTTACTTTTATATATACTAGCTACTACTAACTCCTAAATATAGAGGTCTTTAACACTAAAGTAGAAGAGGCTAATACTAGCCTTTATATAGCCCTCTAGATTACCTTAGATTACCTAAAAATAACTAATATCTTTATTTACCTAGATAACTATACTATTATATAGTACCTTAATAGTACTTTTACTAACTTCTTATAATCTACTTTTTTTAACTTTTAGTACTTAGCTAAGGAGTCTTCTTTTATAGTAAATATTTAGTAGTCCTTTAGCTATATATAAATATATAGTAATAATATTATAGACTACTTTACTAAATATAGCTTAACTATTAAATCCTTAGACCTATATATATACCTTTTTATAATTAACTATATTAAGTACTATATTTACTTAGACTTTACTTATACTTTTTTTACTTAGTAGTATACTTTTTACCTAAAGTACTATTACCTATAGGGCCTCTAAGACCTTAAGGCTACTATTAAACCCCCCTAAAGCTTAAACTTTTTACTATAAGCTTTACTTTCTCTTAGCTACTTAGACTAAATATAAGAACTATATAGTATATTATAACTACTTTATTTATAATAACACTAAATAGTACTACTACTATAAGGCTTTAAAAAGCCTAAAGTACTTACTTTACTACTAAAACACTTAGCTTTACTTCCTTTAGCTTAGTATAAAAGCCTAGCTTAAGAAGCAGTAAGCTAAGTTTATAAGCTAACACCTAGAGGTTAATATATACACTTAGCCTTTAGTAAATAATAGCCTAGACTACTATCTTTAGTTAACTCTTTAAAGAGAGGACCTATAGTGTAAGGCTACTTTATAACTTAAGCTTAGTATTACTAGCTTAGCTAAAGGCCTTATAGGTTAATCTAGTACCTCTATAGGTTACTTTTAACTATTAGCTAGCTAAAGTCCTCCTTATATATCTTTATTACTATACTTACTTATACTTCCCCTTTTACCTTTTAATAAGGCTATACTTTTACTCTTAGTTATATATATATTTACCTTTACTAAACCTTTACTTTCTTTTTTACTACTTTATAACTTAACTTTATACCTCTCTATATAGTTATTACCTAGTATTTTTAACTTTATATATATTCTTAGGAGGAAAACACTAATTTATAGGCTTAAGATAAGGGATTTATACTGTTAGAGAGGGACATTGTTATACCTAAGATCCCTTCTATAGAGGAATCCTAGGCTAGTAAATAATAGTAGATAGGCTAAGTAGGCGCCTTGTGCTACATAGACTAGACCTGATGGGCGTTAAATATTATTATTATTATTATTATTATTATTATTGTCTGGGCTCACGATGGCGGTTCTTAGCTGATCAAAAGCTGGTATATATGTGGCTAATGCTGGAGAGGGTGGTCCTAGGCGTCCTACTGTAGGACCTAAGCGGGACTTGTCACAATAGCTTTATGTATTTCCACCTTCTGTAACAGCTCTGTCAGGTGCTGTATCACGTATTCATATTCATTTGCGTATATATTGGACTTCACTTTCTGCACTTTTAATTATCACATTGAACTAAGCCTTTGTCTGCCTAAAAACGACGCCGTTAGTCGCAGCAACACCACTAACGCCTTATATCACATCGTGACAGCCTTTTATACCTAAGGCGTCATATGCGCTGCTGAGCCCCATCTGACAACATTTACCAGCCTAGCCTCCTTGATCTCGCAGTGAACATCGTCAAGCCCGTGCTCGACAAGGGCATCTCTGCAGTCGTGGACAACTTGGTTGCCCATCTCCCATGTTGTACCCGCCGAGACCGAGATCCAGACAATGACAGGCATGTCTTCGTCCTCGTATCCTATGCGGATGATATCAATCGCGTGCCAGTCGACGTTATGCCGGGTAAGAATATCCATTATTTGGCCCCTTAGCAGGGAAGGTTCGTTGTTCCATTTGCTGACAATGGGATGGTCTCCGACGACGGCCAGGGTTTTCCGATTCGACAAACCGTCGTCAATCGCAGAGCGTGTAAAGCGCTCAAAAGGGAACGGTGTTAAGCTAGACCGCGCTACGAGTCTGGGTCGGCTGGGAAGGCCGTTGTAGTAAGAGGCGCATTCGGCGTCGGTTGGTGGGCGTTGGAGATTCATGTCTTGCTAGGTATTGGACCTCGCGTATAATCCTTTTTGATTCTGGTGTTTCGCCTTGGCCTTGCTCGTCGCTATTTTGTGAGAAGAGCATTGGGAGAAGAGAAGGCGTACGCCATTATATAGCTAAGTGAACCTATCTCCATTAGCGCGGGAGGCCTGATGGTCATGAGGAGGGAGAAGACGATAGCGGGCCAAAAAGAGACGAAAGTTTGCCCGGAAGAGACGAAAGTTTAAGCTGGGAAGTTCTGGTTCGGGCACCTCTGGCGTGCTGGAAGAGGATGGTAGGGCTAAGCCGAGCGGTGCTTCGCCAGGAACGATGAGAAGCCGGTTGGGGGATATTGTTGTGAGCCGTGTTTGTTTCTTAAGAGGGAAAGAGGGATGTGACAGAACGAGGCCGAATGAAGTTCATTAAGCGCAATAGAAGGTTGACTTTATTACTGAGGCCGGTGTTGGGGCGGCTCCGGTCTTCCACGTCGAGTCGAAGCCACACCACTAGGAAAAGCCGACTCTGCCCATCTCAGTTCCGCACGTCTAGCAAAATTCGTTCTCGCGCTATCAGAGCGTTACACGTGGTCTTGGACGCGGATGTAACAAAATCTATGCAAACTGATCGATTAGTTTGGAATACCACCCAGCCTTTCCTCTCTGGTACAGCCTCATCGCGGTCACCAGCTGCTGTCTTCTCAAATCCTTCAGCGCGTCTGATAGCAAATTGCCTGTTCCCCTGCTATTCTCAACGTCTTTCACAGCCGCCACATAGCTTTTCTGATCTGCAAGCTGCTGTTGCAGTTCGTCGGTGACAGGATCGCCTTGTTCGTTGTAATTCCACGGTACATCGATCGCTGGCGGAACCATTGAGAGGGTTAAAGGAAAATCTGCAAACATCTCCCACGGCCCAGCGAAGGAAGCCTCCCAGTCAATCAAACCGAGGACACGATACTCATCGTCAACAATGATGTTGTTGTGGCCAAAGTCGCCGTGGCAAAGAGGGAATGGGCCGTGGTCGCGAGTTGAGAGTCTACTGGCAAGGTTGCTAATGGATTTCGGAAAGGATGACACGGAGGGGATAATCTCGTCAGCATATTCACCAGATGCTGTTCGTAGTTCTTCATCCGTCATGCCGAATGTGGTCTTGGCCGCCCATGCAATGAAGAATTCCGTCGCTGTGTTGAAAGGACCACCAAGACCCGGAATTGGGCCTTGCCGGTATGTGCCGTCCTTGTTTCTCGAAACGATTGTCCCAATCATAGGCAGTTGTACCGTGGCTAACTGGACCTGTGTTGGATTAGTTGAAGATGTGCTTGAAACACAAATCGGCGACTTGCATGTATCTCCGCAAGACTACGTAGGAACTTTTGCTTATATTCCAGCGGTACTTTCATGCCCAAGTCCATTCCCACGTTCCCTGGTAGACAGTCCATCAACATGAATGGTGCCTTGACGTCACAATGCCGTCTAGCCTCAACAGCGTGGACTTCGGGGATCGGTATGCTGGTCTTTTGTCGCACAAGGGAAATGGTGTTGTATTCGTAGTTTCCCACTGCCTCTTCCGACTCATCCGAGCTTTCGAAGACATCTGAGGTACCAATGGGAGGCATCTGCAGTCGTGCCACCCATCGCACACCATCGTCAAACTGGATGATTCGGACCATATGGTTGTAACCAAGGCCAATATCAGGAAGGAGCTGGCAGCTGGACCCATTCCTCTTCTCGGCTGCGTACTGCAGGAGTGAGCTCCAGTCCACAGATGCCGAAAACGACTCGGCTCGTGAACGAACAGGTCCCTCTTGTAGAGAATCGTGGTACGTCCACCGATACCCCGAAAAGGCTTTGGAACCCTCTAGAGAAGGTCAGCGTGAATGAGACCGAAGATAACGTAGGGAATTGCTTACGAGGCGTGTCATCAGACAGGCTCCTCTCAGCGGCGTTGATTTCCATTGCGGGTAATGATGCGGTAGCGACTTGTCAACGTAATGTTTGTGGAAGAGAAAAAAGCTGATGTTGTAGGGGATACAGCACAGCGACTCCACTTACCATAGCGCGCATAGCGGGCGATACCATAGAACGCCCAACAAGCCAGCTTTGGGAATGTGACCTGTCCTCTGCTGTGGCTTTCTGGTTTTCGCAGGATGCGGGAACATAGCCTAATTGATGTCTCCTCCATTGTGGTACGCCACCCTGATTTGATGTGAGTAATGGTCGCCGGCTCAGTCCATGCGGCCTGAGCCTATGGGCTATCATGAAATGACCGGCGTAGTTGGAATGTAAATCCAGGCAATGAGGATAAGCAACGTGAGATGTTTCGGTGTGATCAATCAGACTACAAATAGCGGCAAACTACTGTCCTGTAAGCCGAAAAGCTACGTCCGACCGAAATCAGTGAGATTAGACACGGAAATAAGTAGATGGCAGGTACAGCAAATACTCCAAAGAAAGTGTATACTAGAGCGTCTATCGCAGTTTGCAGGTCGGTTCTGAGCAGACGTGCAGTCCGTCGACCAAAGAGGAATAGAGACACGCAATGCAGGTTATGACCTGCGGCCAATTTCCCAGAGTTCCGATTGGTTGACGATCCGTGATATGGGGCAGAGAACACCGAATCGGAATACACCCAACAGGCAACCGGCAAGTTTCCAAACTTCCGCCGTGATAGTGAAAGCAAGGTCTAGCCCTTGGTTGAGGCGGCAATGGGTCTAGCCTGTTGGAGCCTCCAAGGCCTGGATGGGACAGATATTAATCAGAATCAGAACGCTTTGCTTTCGAGAATCCAAGTCTCAATGGTGGATCTGGGCAGTGAGCACCGGATTAATGGATGTTCCGGCTCCGATCGTATCCCCACAAGGCTGCGCGATGTCGTGAAGGCATCGCGACATAACCATTATCCCCTCCCTCCAACCTTAAGCTATCACCACTTTTACTAACCTCCATCAAATCGTTCCAATCTTCAGCCTCTGTTTTTTATGACCCAATGGCTCGGCATACAGAAAATGATATCAATGAGGCACTTGGTGCCATCACCAATGGCCGATCAGCCCGTGAGGCATCCAGGATGTATGGCATACCACGATCAACAATCCACAATCGCCTCAAGGGTCTTCGAAGTAGAGATACTGCATTCGTTGACCTTCAACGACTCTCTGCAAGCCATGAAGCTAAGCTGGCCATCTGGGTGCAAGCAGAGGTTGGTCTTGGGCTCCCGCCAACCCAACAACAAGTGAGGGAGTATGCCCAGCGCATTCTCCATGCTATGGGGGATACCAAGCCTCTAGGCAAGCACTGGGTGGAAGGATTTATGCGAAGAAATCCATCTGTCAAGCTGCATACTAGTCGTTTCATCGGTTCAAGGCGTGCCAATGGGGCATCTACTGCCCGGCACCAAACACGGCTCCTCCAGGCCCAAGTCAACAAGAGTGCTACCAGGAAGAGAAAGGCCGTTGAACTGGACCCAAACACCAAGCTCGCGACGATCAAAGATGTGCGTCAATCGCGGATTCAGACTGGCGAAGCTGTAGTTGACACAGACGAATCCAGAGCCTCTGATTGTCCCAGTGAGGCCGAAAGCTGCATAGTAGTGGCAGCAATGCCCAGTCACGTCTGATCCAATTACGAAGCTTGACCGCCATCAGGGAATCGACGTCACAACTCGAAAGCGGCTTGGTTACCTTCCGGGACACTAGCATGATAGACATGGCGCAGGCCGACTCGGAGACCAGGGAGTTGATGACAACTCGAACTTTGCCTTCCGGGGGCGGCGATTTGTCAATTTCTCGGTGTGTTGTTGCTTGAAATTTTATTGAATTACATGTGGTTTACGAGACTGACGAGAAACATATTTCCTGCCGCCTTTTGTCTCGCGGTAAACACCCAGAATGTCCCGGCTGAAAATGCCATCTACTCCGTCAGCCCCGTCTGTTTCTGGGCCTACGTCTCAGTGGCTTGCGGTTTTATCGGTAATCCAAAGAACCACCGGAGTCCCACGAAAAGGTTCATGATCCGGCGTGCCGGCAATGAGTACTACTAGAGGATCAATGAACCGAAGTTTGACGCCTCTGAGTCCAAGTCCACTAGGTATCACTGGGATGCCAAAGATCCTGAATGAAGGGATCGTCTAGATCACGCAACGGAAAATCATGGAGAACTAGGCCAGACAGAGCAGGTATAACATGAATGGTCATAAAATTCGTTGGACGTAAAGAGTCGTTTCTAGGGCTGGACCATGCTGGTGGGATCAGGTTGTGGACGGAGTCTTGTCAACTGCGTCAATGTTGCTGCTTATGCCTCCATATCATTTTGTAGATGGGTTGGATCGTCACATGTGGATAGGTAGGCATATAATATGCCCAAAAGGCTTTCCAAAGCAGCAACCATCATATTATCCAATGCACTTGCTTTCGGCTCCTGTATCTTCACGAGGGGGCAAAGAGTCATCGGATAAGCCACTTGTAGCCCGACTCCGCATCTGACCGCACCTCAAGACCCCTGTCTGCGCATCTGCGGCAACCGATAAATCCCAGCCGTTAAACAATTGCAGGGGTGCAATACCGTGTTTGTAAGGGGTGTCAGAAGCGGCAGAGACACGACAAACCTGGCAATGTTTGGCGGGTCGAGATGAACTCGCGCCCAAACAGGCAGCAGTGTCTGCATGAGTTGCAAAGACCCATCAGCCAGGCCAATAAACAAGTTGACTCTAAGTCATCCGTCATCGTTGGTGATACGTGATTAATGCAATGGTTCAGGACACGCATAGAACGCGCATGTCACCCCTTCACGCCCCTCCCGTCGTACAACCATTCCCAACGCCATCTTCCCATGTATATTGCCGAAGGATCCGCCCCTACCCTCAAAGAAGGCTTCCCAGCTTTCCCCTTAACCTGCTCGTGAGGTCGTAGTCGAGCTGTCACTTGCTGAGATTCAAAAACACAATCCGCAACGCAACGTCAAGGCCTTGTGTCAACGATCAGTATAACATTACACCGACGCGGCCCCACACAAGTGCCCAATCTACACGGCCTAATTCGTCATGCCCCGGATCGAGGAGTTTCACATTCGGCCATTGGGCTGGGAGAGCGGTCCAGAGGAGGAACGGTTTAAGCTCTCCACCCTCGACTACATGTCGCCGAGGACTTACAACAACTATGCACTTTTTTTCAAGGTGAAAGATGAGGACAAGAGGTTAGTCCGACACCATTGCCTCGGTTCATGAGCGAGCAGCTCACTCATGATGTTCGGTTGGATAGCAAAGTGGCGGAGGTGCTCAAGGAAGGTCTGGAGCGGGCTCTCGCGCAAGCCATTCACCTTGTAGGCACAATTGAGAAGGACGAAGACGGCTTCCACTCCTTTGTCAAAAGAAAGAGCAGCACTGTCAAGCTCGTAGTCCAGTATCTCGACTCCCCTGACGACAAGTTCCCGTCCTTTGCCGAGATTGAAAAGTCTCACTTTGTCACAACCACCCTTGGCGATATCAAGATCTTGAGCAACGCCCCCATGACCTACGGCGAGACGCCGGAAGCCCACCCGGACTCCAGCCCTGTCACTGCCTCGTTCAAGGCCAACTTTATCCCCGGGGGTCTCATATTCAACATGCACTCCCACCATTACAGCAACGACATTTCTGGGTGGGGTTCTTTCACGAAGCAGCTGGCCGAGAACTGTTCCGCCATCGTCAACAAGACCGAGTTCCCGTCCTTCGACCCCGGATGCCTCGACCGCAGCCGTTTCAACGCTCCGGCGATCCCCGAGGAATCGCGGGTCGACGCGCCGCCGCAGGCCGGCCGTCACCCCGAGCACAAGCGCTGCCAGTCGCTCATCTTCCACATGCCCAAGAGCAAAGCCGCCGAGCTGAAGAAGGCGGCGTCGCCCGACGACGGCTCCTGGATCTCCACGTACGACGCCGTCGTAGCCCTCGCATGGCGCACATTCAGCAAGATCCGCGAGCCCGTCTACAAGCCGGATCCGCTCTCGAACCCTATCTGGGGGGAGGCTATCAACATGACCAAGCGTCTCACCGACCCCAAGATGCCGGCCCGCATGCAAGGCAACGTCTTCTTCGCCGCCGTGTCCGCCACGGCCCCCGTACCGCAGCTCACCGTGTCTGAAATCGTCTCCGAGGCGCCCCTGTCCAAGCTGGCGGCCTACGCGCGCCGGATGACCGACAGCGTGACGGGCGAGGCGCTGGCCGGCGCGCTGCGGGCGCTCGCGCCGATCCGCAATAAGGCGGACCTGTCCATCCGCGTCGACTCGTTCCCGCCCATGTCCGTAGCAATGACCGACTGGCGTGACGCCGACGTGTGCACCGCCGACTTCGGCTTCGCCAAGCCCACCGCCTTCCGGCATCTGTTCAACCCAGACACAGTGATCAACAACATCATCATCGTGTACCCGCCGCGCCGCGGGCCGGCCGGGGACGACGAGGGCATTGAGCTGCACGCCGGCTTCGAGAGGGAGCTCGTACACCAGCTCGTGGACGATCCGGAATGGAAAAAATATTTCGAGTTTAGGGGCGTGGATGCGGATGAGGGCATTTCGGGGACGGAGTCGGGATGTGGTGTATGAGCACATCCTTGCTCTGAGAGTATAGAAACCAGTAACATGTTCCAATCAGGTAGCCTGCCTCTTACAGTTACGTATATATACGCGAGGGATAGATATAGATAAACGGTGCGCCAACATAAGTGACTACTTACTATATGTAGGAGAATAACTACTAAGAAAGTAAGGTGTGTAGAGTTATATCACTATAGGAAGGCTTATCAATCAATATACGCTCACCACCACCGCGACCTTCTACAGCGCTTTCAGAGAGTTTATTAGAAGCAGCAGAACTTATACCACGCTGAATTAGTTTCTTATTATCATGTTCTGCTAAGCCCTACTTAAGGGGTCCCAATCGGAGCCACAAGTCCGCTCCCGATTTCGGACCAACGTCCATGGATACCACAGCCTTCTTGCTGGGTTTGAATGTGTAGTCGACGGCTTTAAAGAATGGCGTGTTTTTAAAGGTTGGCCAAAACTTATCAGACTGGTCGACGGTGATCCTTTTTGGTAATTGGGCCTTTGGGTTGGCTTGGTGTTTCTTCCAATCCTCATAGTAGCTAATGAGGACAGCTTCCGTCTTTTTGTTTACGACAGTCTTAATAATAACCCAGTCGATGGACGAAAGTGACTTCCGTGCGTGCTTGCTTGCTACAGCTTGGATTATATCGGATAGATGCAGCCGCGGGCTACGATCAGTGTGGGGTTTTTCCCCGCCGTTGAAGGCCAGAGGAATAATTATTTGGTCGGGCTTGTCGGTTGGGAATATTAAGACTGTAACTGGCACCGTGTTCCCTTCAAAATAGGGCGTGTACACAAGGTACTTGTCTCCTTTGACAGCAACAGTATAAATGTCCTTGGCCTGTCGAAGAGGCTTTAGGCCTGACCCTGACCCTGGGGAGTTCAGCCCGGCTGGTTTTGGCGGCGGTGTGAATCCAGGTTGGGCGGGGTCTGCAAATGTGTATGATAGCGACCTTAGGCCTGGCCCTGACCCTGGGGAGATCAGCCCGGATGGTTTTGGCGGCGGTGTGAATACAGGTGGGGCGGGGTCTGCAAATGTGCACGATAGCGACCAAAGGAGGACGAGGAGCGGGTATATGGAGTGCATGTTGCAAATTAAGAATTGAGATGATAAAATAGACCAGAGCCAGTGACAACAAAATGAGGGACAACAGGCAGGAGAATGCCGGTGTAGTTGGATATGGCGCGTAGAACTTGGATTAAGTCCAAAGGGATTTTGAACTAATGTATACTACATAGTACATTCGCGTGAAGCTCGGCTCTATCCATTTATCTACTGTACTCGGTTCTGAGGCTTCCGGAGGGGTGCGAGACCCACGGAATCGGTGTCTCCGGTTGGTGTATTACATAGATAGTAGTTAATCTTAGCAGAACCCATCCACCCTGCATACCAATCTCAACAACCCAAGCGATAATAGCCTCGTGAAGGAACCCACGAAGGAGGATAGCACCTGGGGATTAGAACCAGACAAGAACCTCATGAGCGCGAGCGATTCATCTAGATATAAGGCTGGCCGTGCTTGAATCCTAAAATTACATACTATCCCTTTAGTTGCGAACTGACCTCACTAACCCCTAGGTGGACCCACCCCCACTTTGACCCCTCACTTTCGGACATACATGATAATACATTGATTTAGAATATTATTTTGTTAGTAACTACTACCTATTTTAACATTATTACTAACATTATTATTTAAATACCTCTATTTATACTACTATCTATATAGAGGTCCTACTAGAGAGCCTTGCTATTACTTACCTAAATAACTATATCCTAGAGTAGTAAAATAATATAAATAATTTAGCCTAATAAGCCTCTAGTAGATCTAGGCCTATGGCAACAAGGGACCTAGTAGGACTACTTAGACTATGATATACCTTTATATAAAGGTAGAGATTGTTAGTACCTTTGGCATAGGTAAAACGCTATATGAATAGAACTAGCTTAAAACTATTGGCTTTTGGCGTTAATTGCTGTGACCTGATTTGCTCCTACCTCTCACGGGGGTTAGTGAGGTCAGTTTGCAACTAAAGGGATACTCTGTGTAATGTATATGCTCGTGCAGATAGGGTACCGGCACCCCAATATTACGTTCACTAAACCGCCGACCCTGATCATACAACAGGCACAGAGCATTTGAAGCACTGGGCGACAAACCAGCTACAGCATGATGGTCGCAGCTCTTTGGCCTTGGGGCTGAAATAGCAGTAAAGAGCCAAAGTCCCAAGTCCGTTCTATTATGCCTTTAGTTGCGAAATGACCTCATTATCCTCTGGGTGGGTCCCCCTCCACTTTTACCCTAATCTTTCAGAGATACATGACAATAGGTACATTGTTCTAGAATGTTATTTTATTAGCAACCACCACCAATCACTAACATCAGCATTTAAACTACAATATCTTCTAACTTCCTTTATTTATAGTACTATTTATATAGAGGTCTAGTAGGAGGACCTAACTATTACCTGTCTAGATAAGTATATCCTAGAGTAGTATAACAACGCTAAAGTAGTATAATAATATAATAGTTTAGCCTAGTAAAGGACCTAATACAGCTACTTAGACTATAATATACTGTTATATAAAGGTAGAGATTACTAATACCTTTGGCATAGGTGAAACGCTATATAAATATAAGTCCCTTGAAACTATTAGCTTTTGGCGTTAATTACTGTGACCTGATTTGCTCCTACCCCTCACGGAGGATAATGAGGTCATTTCGCAACTAAAGGGATAGAGATTGAGGTTGGCCAAGAAAACTTTCTGTAGACCCAGGTTTGTGAAGCATTATATCGAACGGTCTAATGTGAATAACGTGGGGAGCAAGACACGAGAAACGGCACTAAATGAGGGGTGACTGACGGGGGGATTTTGTTACAATACTATCGATAAGACAGGACTGCTTTCCCGGGGGCCTACTAATCGTAGGTTTAACCCTATTCCACCCTGTCACGGATACCTAATACAGGCGGCGAGCCCGCCGCGCAAGGGGGTAAGGTTGGCGTAGACGGGGCTATACATAATAGACTAAGTGTACTTTGCTAGGGTATAGGATCCTAGCCGGACTAGCCGAAGTTTAAAGACCTATTGTTATAGGGTCATCGGGAACACCTTATTACTCACTACGAATGTGGATTAGTATAAGGATACTTGACAAAAGATCCGCTGCCTTTCAATCTTGGCGACCCAGAGTCCAGACGGGGCTCTCGATCTTCGGTCTCTGACATTTGATCATAGCCGTTTTATCTGGGTAGATGAGGACTGAATCGACCATACACACTGTAATGATCTCGAATTATATTCGCACCTGGTGCATACCACTTTTCACCCGAGTCGACACGCAATCGGCCTGATTTCTTTCCACGTCATCCAAGTTGACTTGCTTCAATTCATAGGTTGATGAAGGAACTTGCCCTGGAGAACTAGACAACTTCCTCTCAAAACCGGAACTTTCCAGGCTTCAACTCTCCAAGTTGCTTTTCGGTACAAAGCTCGAATGAACGAGTATCTGTACTACCATCTAGCCTGATACTTTTCTATCATTCTCGTCTGTAACAAGCCCCCAAACTCTTGCAGGCTGCCCGCTCTCGTGATCTACAGCACATTCATCTCGACCCCGAGCCTCTTCCTAATCCAATTCCTAAGCTCGATACTTACCAGGCTATCGATGCCCACATCCGCCATGGGCGTGTGCACGTCAAACTCGTCCTCGGGCCTCGGCATAAAGCCAAACAGGGTACGGCCTACGTCCCGCGCAAGTAAGGCCGCCGCCTCATCGGAGTGCAGAACGGCCATATGGGCAGCGGCGCCTCGCAGGAATCTCGCCAGTTCTTCATCGGCTGGGTCCGCGCCCGCTTGTGCATGCGTCGTCGGCGCCGACGACCATCCCGTGTCGGCCTCGAGATTGCGGTAGACTAGCATGCGGGGATCCTTGCGGAAGACGACGCGGTTCCTGGGTGAAGCGATGGGCAGCGTGGATCGAAAGCCAAAGCCAATCTGCGAGGGCTGTACAAAGCGCGATTGCCCCTGCTGCTGCTGTATGGGCCCGGGTCGCATGAGCATCAGCTCGGCGCACTCCAAAAAGCCGCTCTCCTGACTGATGTGAGATGCGGCGGCCTGGAGCTTTTCGAGCGCCTCGGGGTTCTCGGCCACTCAACCGACGCCGCCTATGACGCCTATGTTGATGGTGGACGCGGGAAGGCCGAGCGAGTGCCGGTTCGAGACGAAGGGGTCGACGAAGGTGTTAGGGGCACAGTAATTGGCCTGGCCCCATTGCCCAAACATGGCCCCGAATAAGCTGAAGGAGAAGAAGTCGAGGGTCTCAGAAGAGAGAGTCTTGTGCAGATTCCATGCGCCGTCAACCTTGGGTCGTTAAGGAGCGGACCACTGATCAAACGACATGTCCAAAAAGCTCTTGTGCTCCAGGACCATGGATGCATGAAGCACACCACATATCGGACTGCCCGCGGCCTCGACGGCCCGCACGACGTCCTCGTAGTTGGCGCAGTCGACCGACACCCCGATGCTTGTGCAGCCCAGACCGGCCAGTTCCCGGAACTTGTAAGAAAGCATCGTGATGGGGCTCCGCAGCCGAGCGGGACAAGAAGACAAAGTGACGAGCGCCCCCCTCGGCCAGCCATGTGCTGATGACCGGCCGAGACCACCCAAACCTCCGGTCAGGAGGTATGCGGCATTACTACGCGCACGGAACGGCTTATGTGCGGCTTAGGACGGCAGCTCGGCATCGGCACCGGCAGGCATGGTAACGACCATCTTGCCGATGTGCTGCGCCTTTTGCATCGGCCTTCGCCATGCCCAAGGTTAGTTTTGCCCTGCCGTGGGTTATCAATACTCAACATACAGAGTTTGAACAGAAAAAGGGGCCCAGGGGTACTACTAACCGATCCTATATAAATTCCATGCTCGCCAAAGACGTTCCCAATGGCCTGGGGCTCAATAGAATCGCCGACAGGGGTGCCCGTTCCGTAATAATCCATCATAGCCGTCCTCGAGAAGTCGCTTATGCCAGCCAGCTCATGGCAGCGGCGAATCAAGGACTCATGAGTGTCCGCAACAGGCGCCGACAGCGTCGAGGACCTTCCTCCGGCGTTAAGGCAGGTAGACCGAATCACAGACCGAACCGGGTCGCCGCCGCGGAGGGCATCGCTCAGCTTCTTACGAGGGCCGGCTGACACGGCCTCGCCCCGGGCATAGCCGTCGGCGGCGGCGTCAAATGTGTGGTAGTAGCCGCTCGGCGACGAAACACCCAGCTCCTGCATCGTGGCTGTCATGCTCGGGGGGGGGGGGGGGGGGGTGGGATTGCAACATCCGACAATGGCTGCTTCGCGCGTGCTTCGCACTCCCCGGCATTGATGGCTGTGTATGCATCGTGGAGAGCGATCATGGGGCTAGAGCACCCACTGCGGATGACGGTGTTGTACTTATACAAAACTTGGTCTGTCCCCCGGTTCAGCTACCGATGATGCTTTTGCGTCCTTCGCGTGAAGAGTTTTAGAAAAGTCGGCAGCCATCATACCTGAGGCCCATGACATCGAATTCATAGTGTATACGGTTTGCCGTCATGTAGTCACCTGAGCCGGATTGCCGATGGCGGTTGAAGTTTTCGATATCGCGCTGGTCCAACTCCAACCAGTCCCCTTCGAAACTGCCAACAAAGACGCCGATCTTGCGGCCTCCTAGGCCCGCCGACCTTTGCCCGGCCGCCTGCAACGCCTCGTACACGGCCTCGAGCTGGAGCCGCTGCTGAGGATCCATCGGAGCGCACTCGTCCTTTGTCGCCGAACAGAAAGACGTATCCATGTTGGCGAGGTCGACATGGTCGGGGAAGTATCCAAGATTGGAGCTGACGTGGCCCGACTTACCGGGGCCATACTAGTTGTCGACATCGTAACGCGTCTTTAATACCTTGCATCGCCCGTTCCGCTTGTTCTGGAGCAGGTTCCAGAAGGCCTGGGCATTTTTGACTGCGCCCGGGAGCCGCACTCCCATACCGCAAAGGGCGATGGGCTTAACCAGAGGCCTGGGAGCACTGCCCTTACCGTTCATGTACCAAGATTGGCCATTGGCGGTAGGCAAGGCGGGTGACTCTCTGTTTGGCCGACTTGAAGATCCCATAACGTTCATTAAAGTATGCCGGCAGATAAACCAAGGATGGATCTTGCACGTAAGCAATGGTTAGGTTTATGCCCCCCTCCGGGGCGTGTTGCTTGTTATGGCAGACGTAGAACATCTAAACACATTCTTCCTTAGCCATAGGTAGATCTGGATGTGTTTGACAGTCTAGAGATCCTTCAAATAAAAAACCCCACCAAACAACTTGTTTGTCCCCCCGATTTCTCTTCTTCCGGCTTTAGAAGTCACCCTGTTCAGATACGACTTGTTTGTCTCGGGCACGTTGAGGTTGGAAGCGGTGAAGGAACATGTACTTCCTTTCCTGGAGCCACGTCTGCATTCACACGTAAAACTATTGGTCGAGACTTCAACATACAACACCGACGAACAAGCAAACAATCGACAGGTCATGAACAAACTATTCCAGAGTGGAGACTTGGTTGCCGCCGTGCTTGAGCGTATCGCATAATTGGTTTCTCTAGCATCAGCTCATTATCAGTCATCTTCCTTTTAGGGGTTTTCCTCAACGGGTGCTCTCCTTTGCAGCTGCCTCGGCCTCCTGAGTGGCTAGCACCTGGACTTGACGCTGGCGTTCAAGACGCATGGTCCAGATCTCTTGCTAGCCTTGTGCCCATGTATGTTGACAAGCATAACCGCTGTTATTTCCGGCACACCGTCCAAAAACACCACGGCAGACAAGGGTGCGGTGGTATGTGGCTGTCCCTTTTATTGGCGCGCCCCTCAGCAATGCCCATCCGTGCGCTAGAAACACTGCCCGAATGTTATCCAACCACCAAGAGAGAAGGGATAGTCTACTATGGAATATATATACAGCGGTAATACCAGCCTAGCTAAATTCATCTTGATAGGCAACAGTTAGACTAGCCTATAAGGGTCCAGCGTGGTAGGCAACGGCGATGAGTGCATCCGGGCATAGTTAGTCACATGGCGATAGAAATACATCTAAGTCAACTAGTCTATCTCGTGATATTTTCCTATATAGTTTACTCAACATAATGAACCTGCCGCATATGACTATACCCATTGGAAAACTCGGGATCCCGTCCGCTCTGCCATAGATAAGCCAGTGAGGGGAGGCTCATCTAGGGGATCAGGGTTCCTTACTAACTTGGTAGGTAAAACAGTACCTGCTATACGGTTTGCTGTCAGGGGCTAAAGGCTTCGGAGGCTCGCAGCAATACGCTCTGGCGCTCCCAAAGCAGCCGTTTCCGGCGTACATGCCACCGCAACACTTCTGGACCTAATAGCACTTGGAAAAGGCTGTCGGATTGGTATCCTGGCAGCAGTAATGCCTGATACTGAATATACAGGGCTGCTCACCCCCAGCGGCCATGTCTAACGAGACACTATCTTGTTCGAGTAGTCGATGGGCCAGTCCCAGTCACACGTCGGCGCCTCGCCCACCCACTTGCATGAACTGTATGCCGAAGTAGACGTCATGCTGGTGCAGCACGCCGCCTAGTGAGATTTTACTCCCTTAAGTTTATTACTTACATAATATTAACCAGACTGTGTGATTAGATACAATCGTAGCCCTATAGACTTATAATAAAACTGTGTTATTTGTAGAAACCTCTTGAGCTTTTATATAGTAATAGTTAGTAACTCTTTACTAATTGTAAAGTCTGCTATATCTTGGTGTTTCTTGTACTTAGATATATAGTCATCAGCTTTTGAGGACATTGATTGCAGGATAATACTCTTGTCCCCTCTAGGCACGTTCTCTGCTGTCAGCATTATTAGTGTCCAGGAATTACTATCCAAGGACCATAAGCCTCGTTACCTAAGACTAGGATCTATTTTCGGCGCAATGCGGTTCTGAGATACGTCTGGACAGATACTAACACACAGCAGTCAGTAGTCAGTATAGCCCATAGATCAGACATTAGGCCTTGTGTAGCTGCTCATGGCTTGGAATCACCAGTCATGTTTCCTCAATATTTAGGAAGAGAAACGACTGTAAGAGTCATCAGTCACCTCATGTTAGTTTTTAAAGTTACTCTATCAACTTACGTCTGTTTGGCCACGATCCTTAACCTCATTTATTCATCACATTCGCCACGTTTTTAACTTTTTACTCGCCCTTTCCCTCTGCGACCATGACTTTAACTGCCAATCAAGCTAGACAGCATGTTTTACCACTGCCCCAAATTCCTTTGGAGCTCTCCCTCAACTCCGTTCTGGCTTCCTTGACCAAGTGGCCGCCTACGAGATCTCCAGACAGCGACTGGTGGTGGCAGAGCGTAGGTAGCCATCTGCAGACCTTACTCTTCGCCGCTGGCTATTCTATCACCGACCAACTCGAGGCTCTGCGCTTCTTGTATCACTTGGTGACGCCCCGACTGGGCCCCAGGCCTTCTGGGTCCAAGGCGGGATGGAAGAGTTTTATGACTGACGACCATACTCCTATTGAGTACTCGTGGAAATGGGGTTTCGGTGGAGAGGCTCCTGAGGTTCGCTACAGCATCGAGTCCATTGGTCACTACGCAGGAGCGTCTCCAGATCCTCTCAATCAAGTTGCTACTTGCGACTTTCTCGCCCAGCTCTACAGCAACGGTCTCCAGGGCCTCGACCTGGAGTGGTTTGACCATTTCAAGCACACCCTTCTAGGTCCTGGGACCCCGGCTTCCGAGGCCAAGGTCGTTAGCCAGTCCACACTTTTTATGGCTTTTGAAATCTCCCATGGTCCCGTGGGTGTCAAAGCCTACTTTATTCCGGTGGAAGCTCCCGGGTACAAATCTGTCAACCAAATATTTAGAGCAATCGCATCCGCTGGCTGTTGCAATCCCGCCGCTACCAATAGATTACACAGCTTTTTCCGTAACGACGTTCACGGCCGCACTATCAATCCATTCATGTTGGGCATTGATTGTGTCATCCCCTCCGAGTCCCGGTTGAAAATATACGCCCGCTCACGCATCACTACTTTTGACCTCGTGCGACGCGTCATGTCCATTGGCGGACAGCGTAGGGGCATCGAGGAGGCTGAGAAGCAGCTTCATCGACTCTGGAAGCTCGTGCTGGGTCTATCTGACGACGCTCCTGCTGACAAGGAGCTCTCATCCAACTCACATGAGACGGCTGGAGTGCTCTTCTATTTCGATGTCGCATCAACGGCTGCACTTCCCGATGTCAAAGTATACATTCCCGTGAGGCATTACGCTCCTAGCGACAAGGTTGCTGCTCAAGGCTTGGTCCATTACCTGAAGAGTCAGGGCCGGAGTGCTTATGTGCAGCAATATCTCGAGGTGCTTGATACTCTAGCAACGGGAGAGAGTGGTGGTGACTCCCGCGGAGTGCAAACTTATATTTCCTGCGCCTACAAAAAGGACAAACTCGTCATCACGTCCTATTTAAGCCCACAGTGCTATCATCCGTCACGGTTTTGAGCGCGGACACAAATGTTATCGTACCAAGTTCGCTTGTTTCCTTTTGTGTTTTACAATCATGTCATTTATTCTGGCAGATGTTGTGCATCGCACCTGTTGTCAGGATCAAATTTTGTCGGAACCTCACATAAGACTATTATCAAAGATGCAAGGTCAAAGCTATGCTATGTTCTGGATGAGTAGAAAAGTCCATCATTAAACTACGCGAAGCACCATTTGGACAAGATAAAACGGTTGAACTTGGTTTTCAAAGGATGATGGAGGAATGGGTGCTGGGGACGGAAAGATTAAGATCAAAACCACTGGTTCCAAACTTTATCCAAGCTCCTAGGCGTATGGATAATCGTTATGGAATGGCCTGCATTGGGTCGGACTTACTATCTAGTCTGCAGTAACGCAAGGCCACGCATGCGCAGTACGCCAAAGGAGCCCTGTGGCGATCACTCGATCGAGGCGTGTCGTGTTTGTCAGCTCTCACGTATACCTGCACTGTCTATTGTCATGGCACATTTCTGTCGTATCAGAGGTAGTGTGGAGAGATCAAGACACACCCAACACCGCCTTCACTCAGATGAGGTGATACGGACAGTAAGCCAAGCTTTGGACTTAGCGAATGCAGCAGAAGTTCCTAGATGTGTCTATGAGTGAAAAAGACTTACTTGCCCTCCTTTTCCCACCTTTTTGCCGCAGGTTTTAATCAAACTCGGCAGCTTTCCGAAATGCACGAACAAAACCCTCTTCAGGTGCAGTTCGCATCTCCGAACCAGCGAGAGCGTCGACTCCCACTCGTGCTAATCCATGACGGAGGCGGCACAACCTTTACCTACTTCCTTCTTGACAGCTTACACCGTGACGTTTGGGCCATCCATAACCCCCACTACCATACGGGGGAAGTGTGGCCGGGGGGCATGGTGGAGATGGCGCGCCATTACATCGGCCTGATGCTCATGGCTGGTCTCAGTGGCCCCATCTTGCTAGGAGGTGTGTGGAAGGGCCCGTTCATACAGTTTCAAGGAAAATCAATATCTCACATTACGTTATAGGGTGGTCTCTTGGGGGTCTTCTTGCGCTCACGATATCTCAGATACTCGCTAAACGCCCTCGGTCAAAAATCTCAGTCGCCGGACTCTTATTTGTCGATTCCCCACATCACACCCCTTGGTCCGAACTGGCGATCCCTACGTCAAAGCCCGACCTTGGTAAGGTCCCAGAGCTTGTGCAAAGGTCCTTCGATAACTGCCAGGGTCTTCTAGACACATGGAAGCTTCTCCCTTGGGATAGGCCTACATGTGGGGGTAACAGCGTATATGTGACCGTTGCCGACGAGCAATTTCATTTACGTAGCGACGAGGTCATTTACAAACCCACCCGTGGTCACTGGCGGACCATGGAGACGCGAATGTTTGATGGGATACATATGCTGTCGCGTCAGCCTATTTCCCCTCCACCTGCCGTTCTTATCAAGTGCGTACAACATGTGCCAGCGCAGGGAAGCGCGAAAGATCCGTGTCAGGTGGATTTGTTCCGTGATGAGCCTCTGCTGGGTTGGGAGGGTCACCACCCGGAATTCATCAAAGCTGTCATCGAAGCGGACGCACACCATTACAACATATTTCAATTTCCCAACGTAAGCCCAACCCTGGCCAGTTCCTTTGCCTTCTTTTGTATGCTGACCATTTCATAGATCACACAAGTCACGAAGCAACTTAATGAGGGGCTAGAAATCCTTGATAGCCTTCGTGTTCTGGAGCCTGAGATCAAGGGTAACGCCTAGGCGTGTTGCCATGATTTCTCTGTAGGAAAACAGTAGTCAGGGGAGATTGGAACCACACTCCAGAAGAACTAATAGATATCTATGTGCTGTGGCGATGATATGCAGGATAGTGTAATGTCAGTAGATCAAGTGTGTACAATCGGCTCTACCTAGGACTTCTCTCACATAAGTGCGATCCACAATCATCGGAGCAGATTGTTGCTTCCACCATGAATTGTTTCTGTTTCGCAGCTTGTTTGATCCTGACAGATTATATTTTGACGGCCTAAGAACAAAACGACCCGGGAAAATGGAAAGACTTGACAAGCACTGTATTTCTTACATGTTCCATCAAAACGGGGAACTCGTTACTTGTTGAAGCAGGAGTACTCAAAAAAAGAAAAGAAATAAAACACTGCGGCGATTCATCAAACGCAGGCCTTTGTCTGTCGCTACAACCAACATCTTGCGCACCTAGGAGTTATGTTACGCACGGGGATAATAAGGATTCTGCATGAACGACCGAGTTTGCAAACTACAGGAAATCTACATTCATATCATCGATGCCCTGCCTAATGGCGTCTCCTGCCATCTCAATCTCATACTCAATGTCCGGCTGAGCCTCTACGTACAACCAATTCTTCTCGCCTGCCATTGAGAAGTTGAGGCGAGCAAGCTCATCGGGAATGATGTGTTTCTGCAACGTTGGATTACCACACTTGGCTGCCTCCACCCGCAGTTGGATGTCGCAGCTGCGGTCGAGCAGTCCGAACAAGAATGACGCCTCGTCCACCGTGGAACCAACCGTGAGTAGCCCGTGGTTGAGGAGCAGAGCGGCCTTGCCCCTTGGCCCAAGCCAGCGCGCAATCTCCTGTCCCTCCTCCTCGGCAGTGACGATGCCACTGTACTCATTCATGGTGGCAATGACCCCGTAAAGGTCGCACACATCCTGTGTGATCATCTCCAGTGGTTTTCCAAACACTGTCCACGCGCGACCTGCCATGGTGTGCGCATGGCAGATTGAATGCACATCATGCCGGGCCTTGTGTATCTCCGAGTGGATGAAGAACCCTGGAGAGTTGACGGGACGGTTCTGGAATCCGCAATCGGTGGTGTCAGACACGGATTATCGAAGACATGAAGGACGGATGGGTAGATCTCACGCGGTTCCCTCCAACAACACGGCCGGTAGTAATCTCCAAGCAGACCATATCACTTGCGTTCATGAGGCCAAAGTGTTTACCGATAGGGTTCATCCAGATGCAGTTCTCATGCTCAGGGTCGCGAACGCTGATGTGGCCTGAGATACCTTCGGTAAAGCCGACGCGAGCCCAGTTTCTAAAGACTGCGGCCATGTGCAAGAGGATGTGCTTTCTTTCTTCGTGAAATGAGGCAAACTCGGGAATACCTGGAGGCAGATTCAAGCCCAGTCAGCCACGAAAGACACGTCGTATGAGAGTGTCTCACCAGTTAAGGGGTTTGGACCAATACACATCTTGTCGAGCTGGCACACCATTTCGTCGTCGGCCACGACATCTGGCGCCTTTGCCATCATGACTGGCTCTTGCGGCATCCTGCGAACAGCTCAACACAATAAATCTCGGACTGTGCGATGTTGTATTTCAGAGAAACCAGGATTGCTATGGTGATTCTTGGGCGCGCATTATATATGGAGTCAGAGCGTTATCTATTATGCTGAAGATTAGAGGGGTTCCCGAGGGAATAGACGGCGGTAGTAAGCACTGTGGTTTAAGGTAAACAGTGTAGGGTTATAATCAGGCTTTATAATAACACGTCATTAACAGTCAATTAGACAGTAATAGTTACGCTTCAACAAATCTCCTACCCCTATCATGCTGCTGACATTTACCTAGCGGCTTTTGTCAAAGGCCTCAAAAGTAGAGGCACCCCCGCTTTGAGGTGACTTTGAGTGCTGCTAAATATTCTGGCTAATACTTTAACAGCGTTGCCCATTTCGGCCACGGTGTCAATCACCCCACTTTGCCTACGCTTCAACAGTCGATATCTGCTTCCAGGATCTACAGGGCTGGACTCCTGGAGAGATCCGGAACCATTGGATGCGTCCCGGTAGGTTAGGCAACAGTGTTGCAAGGAGCCAGTCGATCTGCTTATTCTTGCAGCCGAAAACATCCCATAAGGGGTAGATGAATAGGAGTGATGATGTGACTGATGCACGAACAGGGGTGATCTTGACCCACTCACGAACGGTAACTGATACAAAGTAGAAAACGTTCTCAAGCTCAGCCGCGATCAACAGAGGAACACCGTAGGTAGGAATCACGTCCCTGGAGACGAAGCTAATTATATGACCGGTCAGAGGAGCGTCCTTGGCAAGATTGGCAAGGAATGAAACCTGGTCAGCAAGCAAGGAGCCTAGCAAAGGTGGGAGGCGGATTGGCTAGTTTCCGGTTATTGAAAGGGCTGGTATGCCTTCTATGGCACGTCTGTGGGTCCCAGATTCCTACGATGTACGGATACTACAGACCAGAACAAAGTTCCACTCCACAGTTGACGTTGACAGTGCATACGAAAGGCTATTTGGCTACAACATTTTCCACCTGCATAACGTATAACTGCAGTCAGCCAATAGTTTCAGGCAATGGCAGAAGCAACTTTGCCTTCCTCTCGAATGGGAAGTAGCTTTCGAGTAAGCAATGGGACGAGTTAATAGGCAATGAGACTGGTTACATCAGATGAACCTGACGGGCTCGGCTAAGTGGAAGAAGCTATTGTAATCCAGATGACATAGGCAAGGAACGATTTCCTTTCTGATACGAGTAACCTGAAAAGTATGTGGTATCAAACGGTACCTACTGTGTATAGCCCCCCCTCTCCCTCCCGCCCCCCTTCTCCCTCCCGCCCTCCTCTACATGATCGCTAAATCTCCGTTTCGTGGTGCGGCAATAACTCGGCAGCCTAGTCCATCCTACATAGTGGGATTCTCCCGCCCCCAGCTGTCCTTGCCAAGTGCACCACCTTGAAACAACTTGGCCACCATGCCCTCACAATGGCCATAGGAGCAGTATGTGCCTCTGAGATGCTTAGGCGCTAAGCCGTCCGCAGCGAGCTTCCTACTGTTTGATGATGGCAAGACAAGGCATCTTGCTCCTTCTTGATCTACTTAAGCGCGGTCGATTTATCAAGCAAGGCTGCGTACATATATTACTCACCTCACTCCATCGTCAGTCGAGTAGAAAGATTGCGAGAACTGTGGCTCAGCGACTGTCAGATAGACATATTGTTTCTCTTATAGCTTATTCACTTGCATAATTACTCTTCTTGGATCTTGTCTTCAACTACTCATTTCGGCATTACATAATATTATACCTGAACACCATGACTCAAAATGGGGAACAGAGTACTAGCACAGACGCGGTTTCAACAATATACACAAGGCCATACTCTTTGCCAGGCGTGAGCAAACTATCCCCGGAAGACGACTGGACGGGCATAGAAAATCGCAAGGAGAAGAAAAAACTTCAAAACAGAGTTGCTCAGCGGGTATACCGTTAGTTGCACAAGTCCGACGTGTTCTTTTTTCTGTTTGGCACTATGCTCCACATCCATATACTTACTAACATGATTCAGGCCACCGCATGAAGGAAAAGATGAAGATGCTACAAGATAGGCTCGAGTATCACGAAACGCAGCGGGATCAAAATGCAGTGCCAGTACCCGATCCATTACCCGATCCATTACCCAACAGCAGTGGTGTCACGGACGATACAATGACATACGCTTCCCCTACCTTGATGCCTACGGTAGATTCACACCAATCACACCTGTCCTCGACAACAGAGAAGTCAACTCTGGCGCAGTTCGACATACTTAATATCTACCAAGAGCCCCGTTCCACCGCCATGGACTGCGGCGATGGAATCTTCTTCGGGGGCGGCCTGATGTCCCCGGAGCATCTGGCGGCCCCGGACACAAACATCGATGGCGGCGAGTGGTCCAGGGACATGTCACAGGATTTTATGCTTAAATGTTTGTGCATGCAGTCCCAGATGTTGGACAAGTTGAAGACGATACGGGAGAAGACGCCGTTGCCCGATGCACAATCCCAAGATGATGGGCGCACAGGCACGCACCCCATTCCCCTCTATCGCCCCATCGTGGTTCATCTTGTCCATTGAAGAATTTCCGCCCCGTTGTAGTTGTGCTAACTGACGCCTATCAGCCCATATCGCGACGTCTTCCGAGGCTTTGCAGATTGCGGCAACGACTGCTGCTCCTGCCAATATCATGACGCCAGCCCCATCCAGCAGCGTCACTTTCTCGCCCGCCAACGACGATGAGATGTATTTTGAATTTGACCAAATCGCAAAAAATTACACGCCTGACGGTATCTTTTACGGCTTTCCTTGGCATCAGCCGGGCCAGCGCGGTGTACCGCACACACCGGGATCAAGCGTGTCGTCGGGGCCAAACAAGGCGGTTGAACAAACGCTTGCAAGTGGGGAGAAGGACTCTCACGCGATGCCAAACAAGAGCGCACCACTGGAGGAGCGTCTGGGAAGTGTCATGGATCAGGCAAAGGCAGCGGGGTTCGGTAGCTTCGACGAGCTGGTGATGGCGTACTACGGCGAGCAACTCGGCGCGTCGTCGTCGCTAGCCAACGAACAGCGACTTAGCCGGAACCGAAGGCTGCCTCGGGTGGTATCTGATGTTTTCCACAGGGCAAGCGAGTGGAGCGTCTGGGAGAGGCGAGGGTTCTACGAAGAGCTGCTGAAAATTGCCGAGACGATGCTAACGTCAGAAGGAGCATCGGTGCGCACGGCACTGGTGGCCGACATACAGCAGATGATGGACGGCGGCGACAGAGAGAAGATCTGCCTTCGGCTCAGAAGGATGGTGCAGGACCTAGTAAGCGCTATCATCTGTTGGGGCGTCCTCACGAACACCGTGAATGCCAAGACAAACCCAGACGCAGACATCTCGCTGACCGAGTCGAACGGTTCTAGGTTCCAAATCTGTGGGCCCTGAACTCAGCCCTGGTTGCAAATGACGGCGCGCGGTCGAATGCGGCCTTGGGTAGCATCCTGCTGATGCACTGTGCTGGAAGGATGCCAAAAGGAGAACTCTTGAGGTTGCTTGAGATGTGCCTGTAGACTAGTGTCAGACGCGGGGGTGCAACGTGTAGTAGGCAATAAGATTTAACAATTACAAATTATGCTACGATGCGAATGATGATTTGGTTGCCATGCCTTCACAGCACTGCGCAGCCTTGTAAGATTTTACTCGGGCTAGAACTGTTAAATAGACTATAGTAGGAATTGTAACGTGATCATGTTAGTTGGTCGTTATATAACTATTCATAAGGAAGATCCCTAATGGAATTACTAGATATTACCCCTTTCTTAAGGTAGTAATTCTAGGTTAATCCCGGCCCTCTTGTTAGCTAAATAACTATAAAAAGTAAGTCTAATTCACTGCTTGTTCCCTAAGCATTTGCCGCGCACACTGCGCGTATCTTAACAACTATCTACCTTGACAGTGTTTGACTCCACTGTATAGGTGATTTGAATGATTAATCAACTAATCAAGAATACGGACTAGTGCTTCCCGGTCGTGACGGCTTCAACAGCGCAATTGCCTAGATTGGATCCCGTTATCCTACTTATACTACCAAGCCTATGCCGATTGCCGCGCAACCAACCCGACTCACATCACTGCGGCACAGAGCTGATGTAGCTGAGTCCTGTCTTCCGTTCCTGGTTGGAACTAGCTTCTAAGTCTCGACCCCACAGGCGCAGACACTGCAGGGTACGGGCAGGAAACGGATGTGGCGGCTGCCGGTCAGTCTTACGGGACGGCGGCAGCCTGCCCCAAAGGGTAGCCTGCAGAGTACCGTAGGGCGGGCCGTTGAGTGGCAAAAAGGGTGGAGGGGTGGCTTTAGATGCTACATATTATTGGTAGCTTCCAAGCTTCCAAGCTTCCAAGCCGCCAAGGTTCCAAGGTAAGCAGTGATGAGTATTGAGACACCCTCTGGCCGTGATGAGACGGGACGGCTACAGAAGAGCCTGCCAAAGGACCTTGCAGGGAATGCCAAGGCGCTAGAAGCACCATCTCCCAGGCAATAGTATCAATACAGCACAGTACATCTCAGATCACATACTCCGTAATCGTCAACCTACTTCTAAAAAGGCCCCTAAGAAGCAATCTCATGCTGCTGTAGCACTCCTATGCTCCAGACATATCTAGTGAGAGTTCAACAGGAGTGTATTCTCAAGTACTGAGGCTAGGATACTCCACTTTTAGTCTTAGCATTCTCTGCAAGGTCTTTTGACGGGCTCCTCTGTATTGAGAGACACCCTGGCCGTGATGAGACGGGACGGCTATTGTATACCAATAGTAGGTACGGCTGGGTATTCCTTCGAGTAGCTAATCAGATCGTGTGGACTCATGGCCCGTCTCAGAGGAAACTCTCAAAAACAGAAGAAGCACATAATCTGCGCAGTAATTATATTCCATCTCCCCGTATATGTACAAACTATTTGTGCACCTAGGTACTTATCGGGAAAGTTGAACTTCAGCCTGATACCGGGGAAGAATCTGCAAGCTAGACACGTACAGAATCATCTGAACTCCGTTTCTGGTACCTGAGTTCATCCATTAGGCAAACTTGTACAACCTGAATCCTGCAGCTGCTTTGCTACCCCTCTCTCACGCCCCCTGGCTTCTCCAAAGCCGCTTGACCCGTCTCGGTTACCTTACTGTCTGACTGGTCTATTCCCGAGAACACCACTTTTGCTTACTGTCTTGACGGTCACCCTGGTCAAGGCTGCGCGCCGTACTCTTTCTCGCATCTCGCACGTCACTTTCCATTCACCCATCCATCCGCCCATCCCCCTCCCCGTGTCTTGCTCCTTTCTTTCGTTCTCATTCTGCTCTCCTGCGAATACGACAATTGGTTTCGGTAACCGGGCCTCGACCATGTACCAGCCGATTCTTTGCCGGTTGGGGCCGGTGCCTATCCAGACCGTCCTCCGTCGCAGATCCCTGCTTCCCCTTTCGCAAATATCTGGCGGCCGCTTGTCGCTCTTACAGTCGTTTAGTTGTCCACAGTTCTCCTTTGGAGACCCCCTTGGACCGGCTCGACACCATGTCAGATCTTTCGGCAACAGCTCCCGCGCAACCCTGGGCACTGAACCGGCCCCGTCCCAGCCGGCTACCACCCCGCGGGTGGCGAGGAAGCCGAAGCGGATTGTTCGGAAACTCATGTACCTCCTCGGCGGCATCACTCTTACAGCATATGCTGCTGACCGGTATTATCTGGGGAGTGTGGGGATGCGCAGTGTCAGGGCATACGGGACCATGGCCCTCGTCGGCCTCGATTACAAGCTGCACTTCGGAAGTAACCCTTACATCTCTGGTGTCTCCGTCGACGCCCTTCACAACCGCAACGCTCGTCGCGTTTGCGACATGCTGAAGCGCAATGGCGGCCTTTACCTCAAGGCTGGTCAGGCCATCGCCATGCAGGGCAGTGTTCTGCCCGACCACTACCAGCGCATGTTTTCCGAAATGTTCGACGATGCCACGCCGTCTCCTTGGTCCGACGTCGAGGCCGTCATCCGAGAGGACTTTGGACAGAGTGTCGAGCAGCTCTTCGGCCCTGCATTTGAACCTGAACCTCGTGCGGCGGCTTCCATTGCCCAAGTTCACTATGCACGGCTGTCGGACGGTCAAGAAGTTGCTATCAAGGTGCAACGAAGGCAAATTGCCGCTCAGGTGTCGTCTGATCTATCGACGCTCAAGTACGTTACACCCCCCCTTGCTCCGCTGCTTATATCTGGCGCCGTTCAAATCGAGCTTGCCTTGCTTGCCCTTGTCAGGCCTTGTCAGGCCTTGCCACAGCGGCTGATATTCCTCTGACTGACTTTCACAGGCGCATGATTGAATTCACCGCGGAAGCAACTGATATTCCCATGCAATCGCTCGGGGATTTCCTCGTCAACCACGTCATGGAAGAGACCGACTTTGAGCATGAAAGATCCAACGCAGAGCGCCTTGCGAGCTTCATCCGCAATGACCCACGGCTCCGCGACCATGTCCACATCCCCAAAGTCTACCACGAGCTGAGTTCGAAGCGCGTGCTGACGACAGAATGGATCAACGGCCTAAATCTGTGGGATAAAGAGGGTATATCGGCGCCTTACACGCCGACGGGCGGCGGCTTGGGTCTCAAACTGGGCGACGTCATGGAAACTGTCATCGAGCTCTTCTCGGCCCAGATGTTCCGTTACGGATTCGTTCATTGTGATCCCCACCCTGGTAACATTTTTGTGCGGCGCACACCATCGGGCAAGCCCCAGATCGTTCTCCTCGACCACGGTCTCTACATCACTCTCGACGACAACCTGCGGCTACAGTACGCCCGGTTTTGGAAGGGCCTCCTCACGCAGGACACCGAGACCCTGACCAGTGTTTCAAAAGCCTGGGGCATGCAGGATCCGGAACCGTGGGCCGATGCTTTCACCATGAGATCCAAGAAGCTCGACAAGACGCGTAGCGATGAGACGCCGGAGGAGCGCGAGGAGCGCATGATTGCCGAAGCTGCTGGTTACTTCGGAAGCGATGGGCTGTGGCCGCCGGAGCTGGTCTTCCTGGAGCGAAACCTCGGCCTGGTGCAAGGCAGCAACCGCTTCCTCGGCTCGCCGGTCAATCGCATCAAACTCATCGGGCTCGCGGCCATGCGTTCGGTGGAAGCTAGTGGGCGAGAGCCCACATGGAAGATGCTGCGGTCCAGATGGTCTCTGTTCATGTTGGACTGCGTCTTTTATCTGAGCAGCATCAGGCAATACTTTGGCTACGGTGGCGGATTTGAGGAAGACCTGAAGGAAGAAGAGGATAGATCGGCGCGGGAGCTTAAAGACACACTTGCGGTCGTGTTGGGTATAACGGTGGACTAGCTTGTCGGTCTCTTTGCGTGTTTCCAAAATCCAAAAGCCAACCTCTCCTCTCACTTCATAGCCAAAGTACATTGTGCTGGTCCACCTATCAAAATTGACTCTTCTCATCAATATCATACACAATAGAAAGGGAAAAGGGTCCCGGTATATCAACCAGTCTATTGCTTTGTGCAGACCTGGGTATCGGAAAGGAGTAGTATGGTATAAGTTGCCTACTCCTCCATATAGCTCTCATCAAAAAGATCTCTCACGTCAGCTACGGCAAGTAACATAGTCTTTAAGCCTCACTGCGGCCTAGTAGCAGTTTTGACCTCCTTCGCCTTTACCCTAAATACGTCTCGCAACGTAGTAGGTAGGTCTTTTGCGTCCATAATCATCTCAACGCACGGTTGCAAAAAAAGCGCGGTTAGTCTTATTACTTTCTATTCCAAGCTGGTGTGATGTGTAATACGATGGCATGGCACCTTACCTGCGGGTACATGGCAGTCTGAAATTCCTTGTTCGACAGCAATGCATCTAGCTCCATAGAGCCTTTGACCCTGAAGGTTTTGATTTCTAGACCAGGAGCGAAGGTCTTGAAGAGCGCACAATAGTCCCACTTAGGCACTTGATTGTACGCGGCATCCATGCCGTTGAAGTAGCGTTCGACGGTGTATCCGTCGTTGTTCAGGATGAAGCTTTGTGTTGTATTCATTAGCCACGGCTCATACCTTTCTCAATCGCCTAAGGCTCCACTTCGACCAGACTGAGTGCGATTGACTTACACAGTAGGCGGGATGCCGTATCGATTCAGGATGGCAAAGGCCTGCACCTTCAGCTGAAGGCTGCCCTCTCCCGTGATCAGCACCATCCGTTTGTACGTGCCCATCTCCTTGGCGGCGACTGACGCGCCGGCTGCGGCGCCGGCCGTATAGCCAATGCTGCATTAAACGGCCTGAGTCCAGGAGTGGGAGCCAGTGGGTAGAGTAGTCTGCGCGAAGCCGATTTGAGCGGTACCAGTCTCAGTGACGACAAGATCTCCTGGCTGAAGGAAGGATGAGAAGCGCTGTTCAAAAAGGCGATTAGTTTATCGATAGGCTTTGGAGTATCTTTACGGAGGATAAAAAGTATGATGAAAAGCAAAGAAAAGTAGGACGTACATCCCAAAGCCAGTCCTGTTCGATGGTAGCTGGCTGCGGAAGCTTAGATCGCTTTGATGATTGGGCCTCAACCCCTCGATGCTGCAGATGCAATTTGCTCTTGACGGCCTCAGCAAGCCTAGGGAGAAGTTGAGTGATTTTGGCTTCGTATGTTGCCTCGCCGATCTAGTTTCAGGTCAGCTCATGCGTGCTTTGTGAGCCATTGAACGTAAAGTAGAAGATTTTTATTCTCACCTTGACGAAGAATCGCTGGAAATCAATCACAGTAACTAAGTCACTCAGATGCTCAGAGAACATCCCTCTAACGATAGATTCAGCAATCTACTTGTCGAGCGTGATTCATGTAGCAAAGGATACTTACGTGTTGAAGTCTGAAGGAAGATTACCCAGCCAAAGCACACAATCGGCAGACTCAACGAGCTGGATTGTGTTGAGCGCGGAGCCAATTCCGGCGTACTGCCCATAATATAAGGGATTGGTCTCATCAATGATGCTGTTGGTAACACCAAGGGATAGGTTAATACAGTTAACCATACATATCGGTGGCAATTAACAAATAATAGGGGTAACTATGGTTCTCTATTATACGTGAAGAAAAGAAGGGTAATTATCGTAGGTTAGTTAGTTAAATAACCAACTTATTGCCCACAAATCCTCAGAGAATCTATAGCTAAATATCTAAGGATTTATTAGTAATAAGTCATTAGGGTTAACCTAATAACTCTAATATTTATCTATAATAGTTAATATTATAACACTAGTAACTTTCTATAGTACTAGAAATCCCCTATTATTTATATTTAAAAGAATAGCTAAAAAACATAATAAAAATAAAAAGCTAAAAAGTATTTAATACTTTTTGCTTATATAGTCTATTATATATAAAAAACCTATTTATTTATCTATATCTTTAACTACCTATTACTAACTAGCTTCTCTAATATATTATTTAGTAATAACTTTATAAATTTATTTACTAGGTTATTACTACTATAAATCTACTGTATCTTATAAATCTTATAGTATTTATATAACTAGTAAAAGGCTATAATATCTATTATAAGTTACTTCTCTTTTATAGTACTAAGCTTTATAAGGCACTTATAAAGTAAGTATAAGTTAGTATAAAGTATTATAGGTATTTATAGTAGCTTAAGGTAGTTAGTAATTATTATAAGAGTAGTACTAATTATATAGGTAACATTAGCACTAGTAACTATCTTATAGACCTTAGAGGTAAGTATACTATATATAACTTTCTTATACTTTATTAAGCTAAAGTAAATAATATTACTAGTTAATTTAAAGCTTTTACTGTTAGTAGTAAGTTACTTAATAATTTATTTATTAGTAAGAACTATAATAAAGCTAAGTTAAAAAATAAAGTTATAGTTGTTTATAAATAAGCTATTAATAAATATAAAGAGCTTAGTAGTTATAAGGTTAATTAGTAAGAATTATAGGCTATAGTTAAGGTTATTAATTTACTATTTAATTTAGTAGTTTAAAGCTTTAATTTCCTCTACTATAGGTAATTAGTGTTAAGTAGTAACTAAATAGTTAAAGTAAGCTTTAGGTTAATAGATAAAAGTAATATATATACTATAGGTATATTACTAGACATAATCTTACTAGGCAGTAAGTAATTTCTTATTAATAAGTTAAAGCTTTTTGCCTTAGCCTTTCTAGTAAAGGGTAAGCTTACTATTAGTAGTAATAGATAATATACTACTATTAAAAGTAATAAAGTTATTAGCTATAAGTAACTACTTAGGTTTTACTATAAAAGTAGTCTTCTTAAGCTCTTTTTCTTTATAAGTAGAGAATTTACTATCTATAAGGCTAATTATATTATCTATTTATATACTAATTAATCTAAAGTTACTATTATTAGGTAATAATATTAATAAGCAAAGGTTAAAGGTTAATAAATCTATCTAGAGATTCTCTTTATAATAGTAGTTATAAGTTACCTACTAGTAGGTTTCTACCTCTATAATACTATATAGTAGCTTAGTTACTATTATTATTATATTTACTAAGTAAAAATAATAAATTTATATAGGTAGGTAGATAAAAATAATATAGTTTAGTAGTATTTATTAGTAACACTAAGGGATAGGTTAATATAGTTAACTATATATATTAGTAGTAATTAATAAATAATAGGGGTAACTATAGTTCTCTATTATATATAAAGAAAAAAGGATAATTATTATAGGTTAGTTAGTTAAATAACTAACTTATTACCTATAAATCCTTAGAGAATCTATAGCTAAATATCTAAGGATTTACTAGTAATAAGTTATTAGGGTTAACCTAATAACTCTAATATTTATCTATAATAGTTAATATTATAACACTAGTAACTTTCTATAGTGCTAAAAATCCCCTATTATTTATATCTAAAAGAATAGCTAAAAAATATAATAAAAAACAAGAAGCTAAAAAGTATTTAATACTTTTTACTTATATAGCCTATTATATACAAGAAACCTATCTATTTATCTATATCTTTAACTACCTATTATTAACTAGCTTCTTTAATATATTATTTAGTAATAACTTTATAAATCTATCTACTAGGTTATTACTACTATAAATCTACTGTATCTTAAAATCTTGTAGTGTTTATATAACTAGTAAAGGGCTATAATATCTATTATAAGTTACTTCTCCTTTATAGTGCTAAGTTTTATAAGGCACTTATAAAGTAAGTATAAGTTAATATAAAGTATTATAAGTATTTATAGTAGCTTAAGGCAGTTAGTAATTATTATAAAGTAGTACTAATTATATAGGCAACGTTAGCGCTAGTAACTATCCTATAGACCTTAGAGGCAAGTATACTATATATAACTTTTTTATACTTTATTAAGCTAAAGTAGATAATATTACTAGCTAATTTAAAGCTTTTACTGTTAGTAGTAGGTTACTTAATAATTTATTTATTAGTAAAGACTATAATAAAGCTAAGTTAGGAGGTAAAGTTATAGTTATTTATAAATAAGCTATTAATAAATATAAAGAGCTTAGTAGTTATAAGGTTAATTAGTAAGAATTATAGGCTATAGTTAAGGTTATTAATTTACTATTTAATTTAGTAGTTTAGAGCTTTAATTTCTTTTGCTATAGGTAATTAGTGTTAGGCAGTAACTAAATAGTTAAAGTAGGCTTTAGGTTAGTAAATAGAAGTAATATATACACTATAGGTGTATTACTAAACGTAATCTTACTAGGTAGTAGGTAATTTCTTATTAATAAGTTAGAGCTTTTTACCTTAGCCTTTTTAGTAAAAGGTAAGCTTACTATTAGTAGTAATAAATAATATACTACTATTAAAGGTAATAAAGTTATTAGCTATAAGTAACTACTTAGGTTTTACTATAAATATAGCCTTCTTAAGCTTTTTCTCTTTATAGGTAGAGAATTTACTATTTATAAGGCTAATTATATTATCTATTTATATACTAATTAATCTAAAGTTACTATTATTAAGTAATAATATTAATAAGTAAAGGTTAAAGGTTAATAAATCTATCTAGAGATTCTCTTTATAATAGTAGTTATAAGTTACCTACTAGTAGGTTTCTGCCTCTATAATACTATATAATAGCTTAGTTACTATTATTATTATATTTACTAGGTAAAGATAGTAAATTTATATAGGCAAGTAGGCAAGAATAATATAATTTAATAGTGTTACTAATTAGGTATACGCCTAGGTAATATTATATAACTAGAGGAGAAATCTATATTAAAGTAGTAAAGGGGCAAAAGTAAGTATTAATTACTAGGCTATTTACTAGATAGTAGGTAACTATATAAGAATTATTTCTTTACTATTATTTATATAGCCTTAGATAATAAGCTATAATTTCTTATAAGGCTATTTATTTTTGCCTTTTATTTTATAGACTATATATAATTTAAATATATAGGTGTTACTATAGGATTTCTTGTTATAGGTAATAATATAAAATATACTATAGTTAACAAAGGCTTTTACCTTTGCCTTATTAGATTCTTTAAAAGGTTTACTAGGCGTAGTAATAATCCTTTTCTTGTGTAGCTTAATAGTAAGTGTATAGTCTACTTCCTCTTTTATAGTTAAGAACACTATAGT
>NW_026850751.1:0-38729 GCF_030913465.1 Colletotrichum navitas
TGTTTTCTACTCTAATCTGATCAAATCGTTTGCTTTGATGTCAGCGCTGTTTGTCGCACAATGAGTTCAGTGTTTTGATCTTCTCGCCCTTTTTGTTTTTGCCAGGTTTACGTTTCCTGGGTCAGCAGTTTCTTAAGCTGCCGATTGTCCCTAGCGAAAGTATCGAGCGCTTTTTGCTTCCACTCCTTATATGAAACATCTTCCTTGTCATCGGCGAAGCTGCTTCGGAGGCCCTTGAAAAGCGATTCGAATTCAGCCTCATCTCTCGGGGTATCACCGCCCAAGAAATAGCTTAATCGCTGCCAGCGCCGGCCATCCCTAACGCACCTAGCGAGGTCCCCCCGGCCGCAACTATCGAAGATGCTGGCGAGCTCCACCTCTTCCTCGGCGAGGTTGTTCTTACCGTCGTAGAAATCACCCACCGGCCACATCATACACGGCGAGCTGAATGCGAGCTCCTTTGGTTCGGCCGACGCAAACTCCCAGTCGATCATGCCCGTGATATTATATTCGTCATCCACAAAGATATGATCGCCTTTGTCCTCGCCGTGTTTGAGGTAAAATGGCCCCTCGCGCGAGGCCGATGACGCGGCTAGGTCCGGGACCGCGGAGAGGTAGTACGATAAGGCGAGGTAATTGTCGATGGGAAGGTTTGCAATCTCCCGGATGGAAATGGCCTGCAGATGCTGGTGGATGACTGTCTCATAAGCGACGGCGAGCGACGTGAAGGGCCCGCTTGGTGCTTCTGGTGTTGTGAACCAAGGCTTTTGAGCGAAGCCCCCGACTTTTCCAGTGTCCTTCGCGGAAACTAGTGAGCCAGTTGCCGGCAGGGGATGCTTCTCAATCTCCAAGTATATATCCGCTAGTTGCCTTACAACCTTGGACCGCTGCTCTGGCGTGGCTCTGCCCCAGTCCAAGGGCTTCCCTGGCATCTTCTCCATTAACACGTATGATGTCCCCACGGGGTTGTTAGGTGATCCTAGCTGGTAATCATACACAGCTGGGACGGGTATTGACGTCTGAGCGAGGAACTGGAGGGTTGCGACCTCGCTTAAGAAAATGTGGTCCTGCACGGGCTGGGGAGGCAGCAGCGGGTCCGAGAGGCGTATCCTCGCGATCCACACAACGCTGTCATCAAAGACTACTTCTAGGTGACAATTCTGGCCGCCGCACTGCCCCTCAACGATCTTGATGCGACTATTCTGGTCTACATCACTGGCGAGCGCAGGAATACAGCAAAGGATGCCGTTCCTGGCCTTGCTTGCTATAGCCTTGAGAGCATCGACCTGGATCCTTGCCAAGGTAGCCACGAGATAACTTCTTTTTGCGTCTTGGTATTCACTATAGAACGCATCTGGATCGGAGTCCTGTACAAAGTTAGTACCTTGGACTACTATATTTGAGAGATGGCTCTGCTGACGTATGAAGGGCATTTGTGACTGTCTCCTCTTACATGGTCGTGGCACAGGTGCTGTCCACATATCATGCAGCTTCCGACATTGCGTTCTGCTGGAGTCCGGCATCCGGAAAAGCAGCAAGTGCGAAGGACCATCTTGGAGAGTTTGAAAGTGCGTGTGCGTGTGTGGTGATGTGTTGACTGAGGCCTGGCGTTCGAGGTGTACCAACCGTGATAAAGGGCTAGACACCACCATTATATTGTGAACCCCGCACTTGCCGAACGCCCCACATATTGAAGACGCACTTATTCCGCCCGCCTAACAACGACAAGCAAGTCATAGCCAGTCATAACCCGTTGCAAAATCCAGGCGGTTCCTTGGCGACAGATGGTTAATGCATGGCTAGTGTGACATCCACGAGACTGGCCATTCCGGTCAGGTTACGATATCTTCCGCGTTCCCCCTTTCAAAAAGTGCCAAAAACAAATTAATATCTGAGATGCAAGTTTTGATATCTGAGATGCAAGTTTCATGACCTAAAGCTCTTAGTAGGGCATGTGGACTGTAGCTTTCGACACTGAAGACGGGTTTAAATAACGGACACGCCCCTAGATCCTGAACGACTGTCTCGGAGGCTTATCTCAACTTCAAAAATACGTTCTGATCATCACATAAGTCTTTGCCAACCCGGGTTCTGCTTTTACCTGTAATAAATAACCTTGCTTCAGACAGTATGGCAGAGATCGACATTCAAGCAAACGCTTTGGTTGTGTATGGCACGGCGAAGAAATGCCAAACGAAGGATTGCTCGAACTGGGCTGTCAGTGGAAAGAACCACTGTACCACGCGTAAGTGTTTGTTGTATCAAGGGCGGCGGCTTCAAGTATTCTTAACTAGGGAGACAACGAGCTCACTTCAGGCTTTACAGACGGCGGTTAGGCGTTATGGACCTAAAGGTCACCCAAGTTCATATCTGTTCTGCCGGAGGAGGGGTACTTGCACCGAGTTACTGTAACTTGAGAGTGTGTGCATACCAATGAGTTGATAGAGGTGTTGGGAGTAGAAATGCGAATACAATGGCACTGCGTGCGCTAAGTCATTTGAATTAAGAATTTGCTAGATTGAGTGCCCTTAGAGCGTTGCGAGTGGAAAAAGTGAAGTTTGCCATAACAACAGGACGACTCGACATGCAGGTCAACCTAACATAGGACAGGAACAACATAACGTCACATCATTAACACTAACCACCGACTAGCCCCATACGCGTTCGTGTGCTACCGAAAGCAGGGCTTGCTTTAGCCGCCGAAGATAGGGACCTGAACACTTGGAGGTATTGGCTCCAGGATGAATACCTGCTACGAACCCCATGAGAACCCGCAAAAATGGGAAGGAGCAATCAATGATAATGCAGACGAAAGTGGGTCTTGCATGGGGGCTCACTCGAGACCAGGGTAAACACTCAACAAGGGAGCATGTAAGATAGATAGAAGAGCCCTTTATGGCTTGGCCAAGGCGTAATAAACTCTATGCATGTGTGTATAAGCCCAGCTATCAACCTGTCTCCGGTCAAGTGCTGTTCCATTTCAGCGAATCGCTCTAGCTGCTTGTCGTTGAATTATCTAACACCAGAAGTACAGGTTTCTGTCAACCTGTATACTACAGAATTTTGCAATATCGTTACACAATCATATTTAACAGTCCTCTGCCGCATCCTACAATGTGACAGGCTTTATCTTCCAATCGTTTGCTTGCAACTAGAGTTCATCCAGCTGACCCTCCATAACAGGCCTAGAACTGAGCCTGATATGTAATAGGATACACGACGCCAATTCGAATCAAATGTTATTGCCGCCCAAAGTGATGGCTGAGTAGGAGGTTCTGGGCCCCATTTGTACTCGTCCCCCTCCCGTCTTTCCCATCGCCCCACCAACTCCTACACCAAACTCTCCTCGCTAGGCTTGACATTCTAATATACATTATTATTCCTAAATCTAGGTTTAAATCTCTTAGTATTATTAATTATGTCTCTTAGCCTAGGTTACCACATTATAGCCAACCATTTAGGAATTTTAGTAACCAAAGGCTAAAACACAATTATGTTACAAGTTAAGGTCCCCCTTTCTTAGACAACAGACTAATATTAATTCTTATTCCCGTGTCTTAATGTGTATTTCTTAGTAACATTGTTTACTTCTCTTTGTGTAGTTTAGCTTATTTTATCCACTAAGTTCAGAATTTTACTAGGCACTAGCTCTATCCATTCCACAACCCCATTAGTAACATTCCTGGGATAAAACATTACAATTTCCCCAAGGGCTACTGGTATATATCTCTGTTACTAAACCCAAGACATCTAAGACATTCTTCGTTGCTCTCTGTCTCCTAACCTCTTCCCTTATCTTCTTATTTAATATTCCTGTTACTAAGGCTCTTACTTCCTTGCATTGGACAAGACAAATGTTACACTTCATCATTAAGAAGGTCCCTGTTCTTGAATATCGACATGTGACGCGTCAAGCAACAGAGACCATAGCCTACCTACCCCACTCACAAAATAATACAGTGTTAATTTTTTGTCTGCCATTGTTGAGCATCGCCTTCTCATTAAAATGTTGTGCATTAACCCATTGCAGCGGAGTCCTTTTCGTAGGATAGTTTCTGGTTGCGTCGAAGTCATGGCTACGCTTGATCTCGAACTCGAAGCCGTTTTTAACGCCGCCTGTCGCATGAAGCAAAACGCCGATGTGACGGTTTTCGTGCGAGCACACAAATTATGCCCAATGATCTTTGAAGGGCGCGCCGTTATACACCAGCAATTCCACCAAAAAGGCTCCATGAGGGCCTTTCGAGGCCACAACTGGCGGCTTTGGGGCTGGAGGTGGAGTGGGAGCCTTCTTGACAATCGGCCGAGGTAGAGGAGGCGGCGGAGCGCCGCCAGTCTGGGAGGTACTGGGAAAAGAAGGCATGATGATCAATGCATGAAGTTTTCTCTTCAAATATTTCGGTGTTTGTTTCCACAGAGCAATCGAATTTCAATGCCTAATTCTTGATTCTCTCGTTACCTTTATATGTGCGTATTTCGCTCTCTAGAAGAATGCTTCAAAGCCAATGCTCGGAATTGCCAAAAACAACTCAAAGCGCGCGCTAGATCCCCGATGCAAGAACTAAGCCTTGAGCCAGCAGGTCTTATTGTTATTTTTTCCAATGGTTGGCGGCTATGTCACATACGACGGGGGTGAACATCCTAGTAGAGGAGAGTCCATTATCCGCCACCAATTAATATCTTACTGGCTTGCTATTACGGTACAAGCGCTTGCTTGGTCATTGTGCCTTTTAAAACTGTGGCGCTTACTGACACAAAAAGACCCACAACTTAATACTAGGGCTCACTAGCAACTGCTAAGTGCACTAGCAACAAAAGCTTGTAAACCATTCAGGGATTGAGTTGCTAGCGTAAGCCAATAAAAAGCGCGTGTTCTTGTGACGCGCTGACAATTTTCATCACACTGCACTCGAGTTACAAAAACAGGGTAGGATACCCCACAAATTTGTGACCATGTACACAAACTCACTTCACCAACAACATAGTTCCAACGGAACCGCGGATATTCTAAACCACGTATGCTATCACCTACATACGATGTCTACCGCAGAAACCCCACCTCCGATCACAAGCTTCGATGGATTCTCCGCCCCTGGTCAGATGAAATTTTTTCCTGAGTCGAGCTTCTTTAAAGAGAGACGCGCGTCCACACTTCCTACGCCAGCTGAGGTCAGAGCCCGCAACAAGGAATTTGGTAATATCCGTGCTTCAAGCTTCGACCGCCCACCACCCGTCACATTCCCGTCGCTAGGATTGCTTGTCAAGTACGGTGGCAATGTCGCAATTCTCGAAGCTGAGACTCAGATGATGGTGCATGAGCGACTGCAAGGCAAAGTCCCCGTGCCTGAGATCTTTGGCTGGGCCGAAGATGATGGGCAGCGGTTTATTTACATGTCCTTGATAGAGGGCGTAACATTGCAAGAAGTATGGTGTGATATGAATGAAGACGAGAGGCATGTGATTTGTGGAGAACTCAAAGAAATGGTGAGGGTGTTGCGAGCTTTGGAGCAAGACAGTCATGATCGATTTGTTGGTAAGTGGATTATCGCGAGTTAAGTCAAAGTACCCACTTACCGACCACCCCCCCATTCCAACCACATGAATCATGATGCCATCACAACAACTACCACTTTATTAATTAACTATTAACTACCTCTTGAAGCCACAATAATGCAACTTTTAGCCTTACTAGATAATTCTAATGCGCTAGATTCATCTAGCTTACTTTTAGTATCACTAGCCTTAACCTAGGCTTACTGCACCTCTTTGATAGTCGTAAACTTTATGTTTAGATCTAGGGTAACAGCCTTCCTTTTCTTAGCAGTACTGTTATTAACTTTGGCCTAGAGAAGCTGTATTTGGTGCTTAGCGGTAGCTAACTTAAAGGCCTGCTCTTTGAAGCCTTTTTTAACCTTTCTAAAGAGCTAGCGTTATATAGTAATGTTTTGTTCTAGTTGGCTGAATAGATGTAGTTAATCTCTAAGGTCTTTAACCTTCTTTAGCGTAGACCACTTAACTATAGATAAGGCAGATGCCTATTCCTCTATACCCTAGGCCCTATAGGCCTCTTTTGCCCTCTAGTTAAGTGGTGTTAATAGTGCTGTTGATGACAATGTTGCCTTCTAGACTAGATGCCTACTTATTAAGGGTTTTACTAAAGCAATAGGCTATAACCTAGTGTATTTCTAACTACTTTTAATATTACCTATAGTTAGCCTAGCCTAGTAAGCCTTGTAGTAACAGCTAATAAAGTTCCTTTTACTAATAATAGTTAAATTATTCTACTAACTTAGATATCTAAGCTTCTTGTAATAGGCTGCCTTTATAGGCCTAAAGACTGCCTAGTTAAGTAGCTAGAGGACATAGGAGGTATATAGTAGCAAGAACAATAGATAAACATTATAGATATAGTATAACTATATAAAGTCTATTATTATATAGCTCCTATGCCTATCTAGGATTAGTAGTCTAGCCTAATTAGGGTTAAAGGGCTTAGTCTAAGGGATAAAGACCTTCTATAGCTATTTAATAGTAATATTATTAGTAGTCTATCTATTCTCTGTTACTATAAACTACTACCTATTATATAGGTTTAGATCTAGAGAGAACTACTACTACTAGACTGTTTTACCCTTATATATAACTAATAGATAGATAGTATTACTATTAGTAAATATACACTTAATAATAAATACCTAGGCTCTTAATCTAGGCTACTTTTTTTTTATAGATGTTGTCTTTGCCCTGCCTAGCACTAGCCTATTATCTCCTTTGCCCTTAAGGATGCTAGTCTTATCTATGTTATATCTATTAGCTAGTTTAATAGCAGTGATACAAGGGATAGCGAGATATTTAAACTATTCCCTAATAACCTTAGTAGATGCCCTATTAACATGTTGAGAATTAATAAAGCGACTTCTCTAGACCTTAATAGATGGATTCCTCTTGATAAAGGCATTTACCTACTTCTTCCTAATTGGTCTATTATTACCTATAGCCTTAAGGATGCGCTGGGCAAATTCCCTTAGTTGTTGATAGGTTGGAGGATAACTGAGATCAACCTGGGTTTGCACCCAACCAGCCAGCCTAGCCTCCTGACTAATAGAGAGTCGTTGATAGTCAGAAAAGGCAGACTGCCTGGTCTGGGTAGTGCCAGATAGAAGGTTCTGTAACGTAGTCTTAGGGATACTATAGATGCGAGATGCCTGGCGCTGACTAACGCCAGCTGCAATGGCATTTAGTGCCTACTGGACCTGGTCTTCGGTATATTCAACCATAGGGGTATAAAGAAGTCATATACAAAAAATGAAGCGATTTGGATAAAGGTAGTAAAAGTGGTGATAGTTTGAAGTAGGAGGGTTGTGGTAGATAGAGGGGGTGGATGAGGCATTTTTGGGTGGTCGGAATGAGGGGGTGGTCGGTAAGTGGGTACTTTGACTTACTTTGCAAGCAATTCTAATATGAGTCACATTCTTCAGGCAGTCTAGGCAAGCAACCACTGAACGAGATATTCCTGGTATGCCACCCAGATCTCAGAGGTCCGTTCATTGGCACCAACGCCGTCCAGGAGTTTCAAGATGCTTGCGGAATCGAGATCAATGGCGAAGCGCCAATCGCGTTCACACACAATGATCTCGTCCCACCTAACATCATCTTGACGCGGGGGAAGAATCCAAAAGTGGCAGCTATTATTGATTGGGGCCAGGCGGGGTGGCTTCCTGCGTACTGGGAATATTGCAAGGCGAAATGGGTGAGGCTTAACCCGAGAAACTTCAATGATGCTGCCCAAGAAGAATGGCGTACAAAATACCTCCCAAATATTTTAGATCCAGTGGATGACAAGACACACTATCATCCTTGGCTTTATTTTGTCTTGTCTAAGGGCATTTAATTATACTCCTAGCTAGAAAAACAGGACTAGGCCCATATAAGCGTTAAAAGAAGTATTTCTTGCACTATCTATAAATCTATTATATACAACTACTGTGTCACTTGTTTTATACTAGGCATTATATGTATTTATCTATAATTACATCTAGCTTAGTAATAAAGCTTACTTTAACAAGGAAAGAAACCTCTTTAGTAACTTAGGCTAAAGTAGTAGCACTAAAGGAGTTTTACCTATTTAAAGGATGTTATTAAGCTAGAACAGCTTTATATAGCTAGTTCTACGGTGCCCTCTAAAAGGTCTAATAGCATATAGAAAGCGTTACCTAAAAGCTATTAAACTTACTATCTTCTATTTAGTATATCTTATTAACTTAGGTATATACTATATAGTAAAAGCTTCTATATAGTAATATAAGTTACTTATTTAGAATGTTTTATAAGCTAAGTTCTTTTTTTCTTATAGTTTAGAGAATCATAAGTACTTAAAGTAGTAAAATACTTTATAGAAAAGCTTATAAGGGATAATAGGGGATAACATAGAGAGTTTAGAGCTATTTTCTTAAGTCTAGTAGACTTTAGATAAGACTTTTTACAAGTTTTTAGACTTTTTAGAGGGCACTATAGTTAAGGACACTGTAAAGTAGTGTCTCTAACTAATAAAACCTATATTAGGAAGAGTATTTATAGGTAATATTTATATTATACTTAGACTTGAAGAGATTAACTACTTCTCTTTAGAAATATAAAGACACTATAGTTTATTATAGTGTAATAGAATTAGATATTATACTTAATTAGGGAAGAAGATAAGGTTAAGTATATTATTAGGATTTAACTTTGCCTTCTAACGTGGTGTCTAACTATACTATTCTTATAAATACATATAATAGCTAAGGTATTACTAAAGACTCACTAACTAATTACCTAAATTTATTCTTAGTATTTTACTTATTAATCTAGGGGACTAATATCCTTATAATTACCTTTCTTCTTTATAGTCTTTGTCTTTAACGCTATTATAGTCCTTGTTAGTTAAGTTAAAGTATTATTAGCCTCTTTTTAGTTAGTTACTTAGGGTGTTATTAACCTCTTTTTTAATATATAGTTAGTAAGTCATTAGTTTAGTTAGGTATTATTAACTTTTATCTATACCTAGTAAGATTTATTTAAGATTAGTCTTTATTTATACTTTAGTAGGCTATCTACTTATTAGTAAAATTAAGTGTTTTTAACCCTTTTACTCTTAAAGTAGCTTTACTAAAGATAGCTTCTTTAGTTAATTAAAGGCTTTAGTATTATAGTATTCCTAGGCTATTAGTAGCCTATTACTAAGGCCTTAGTAGCTAATATTTATCTTGTCCTTTAGTAGAACCTTGTTCTTGTTGGCAAGGGCCTCCTTCTCCTGGGCGAGCGTGCGTTTGCTAGCCCCAAGGTTAGCGATGGCCTGGTTCCGCTTAGCGTCTTTGTCCTTGGCGATCTTGGCGGTGGTCCTGGCGTTGCTTGTGTTAAAACCCTTTTTGCCTTCCTTGAGGGATTCCTATGTCATGGACAGGGCGTAGCTGGCCACGCCTCTGAGCATGCCTATGCCAGCGGCTATACCGAACTTGGCTCTTGTGCTAACGTCCACAGGCGTCTACTAGTCCAAGAGGCCGACGGTGCTAACTTGCTGCTGTGAGCTGGCCTATAGCCGGTGATAGCCATCCTACTTAAGTTTCGAAAACCCTGACAAGGAGATCATGCATCCGCTCTCGTCGTAAATGTACGTCTTTGTCTTCTTGTTTACCCTAGTGAACTCCAGCAGGTTGCTTATTGTAATTGCCTTGTAGCCATAGGACATGATCTAGTCAGTGACACTTCTGTCTTTTGTCCTGTGCGTCTTCTTTAGAATGTTGTCTGACTTGTCGTACTTGTATGTCTTAGTGTATTATGACATTTATAAGCCATCAGTAATCAACTGGCGCCGGAGAGAATTAGACCTGGAGCTGAACCAGGGATCTTCTGCGCCTGAGAGCATTTCTCTTCCGGTGGCGGCAACCAGCCTGCCGTGGGTATCGTAGGTGTAGTTTGACGAACTGTCGACCTTCATGTTCTGGAAGAAGACGTCCTGTTGCGCGGCATCTTTAGTGCTGACCATTCTTCTAAGACAGTCGTAGACATATGGAATGTCATCCAGTACCGTGTCGTCTTTGCGCAAAGTCCTCTTCCCTACGAGACGGCGATCAAGGTCTCCGTAGGTATAAGAGGTCCGCGTAGAGTTCCCATGCTCAACGACAGTAAAAACCCCGTCTGCATTGTACTGAATGCTTGATGTATGTGGAACCCATCTCTGACCATCCGACGAGGTCGATACTTCAGTCAAGCCCCCGCCCAGTTCGTACTTTCGCCGCGTAACCCTGCCCACGGCATCCGTCGATGACTTCTCACGATCGAGTGCGTCGAACTCGGAATTTATCACAAACACTTCGCCGTCAAGGAGCATTTCTGGAGTGGCATTGAACACGGAACGATATGTAGTCGTGTACTTAACAGTGGATCTGGTACAGTTTCCTTTGAAATCATAGAGATTGTTTGTTCTGACACTGGACTGATCCCAGACATTGATGACTTGATTTCTCTGATTCAAGGCCAAGGCTTTGGCCTTATATGCTTCATTGTCGCTATATTTGATTTGCGACCAGATGTATTCTGCCTTGTTGTTCTTGACTACTTTGACCTCCGTCTCTCTTTGTTGACTATTGTACTGCGTAAGCTTTAGGCATCCATTTCTCTCCCAGCTTACCAGCGGGTTGCTGAGACAGTCGAACAAGACCACGACGGATCCGGGGTCCATGGCTTTTCTTAGAATGGTGCGCCTGGAAAGATCGTATGTGTATTGCTGGACAGTCTGGCTAAGTAGGTTGACTTCTTTGACTTTGTCACTGTGAGCGTTGTAGCAGAAGACCCAGTGATGATCATCTTCTACGGATGTGATTTTGTGGGACGTCTGAACGACTGGGCCTTGAGAATTCAGAAAACTCAACGTGTGGCAGCCAGTATATACCAAGCTCTTCTCTGCCGCTAGTTGGGCATTTTGGTTTGTCTTGAGAGCTGCCCTGTTGTAGAACGAAGGCAAGTATAGAGCCTTATTAAGGCCTTTGGTGTGATAACCTAGGTCTTTATCAGCAAGGGGACCTGATCCCCTTATTAAATTGCTAGCATTGAAGTTGTAGATTGTCCATGGTTTAAGCTTGACCTTGCTCCAAGTGTGATCAGGATTAAGTGTTCCGACGGAGTGGCTTATGGCATTAATGAAGTTGAGGGTATAGAATGACTTGACGCCTTGGTGCTTTTTGGAAGGTGATTATCCCTAAAGAAGGGCTAAGCTGCCTGGACTATGTTCTTATCTTCATTGTAGATGGTACTGCCTGAGAAGGCCCAGCAAGTAGACTTGTTGCCCTCAGTTTCCCAAAGCCTTAGTGTGACGGACTGGAGGAGTCTAGAAACGCTGTTGAAGTAATTGACTGCTATTGTGATGTTATCAGGCTCTGCGTTGGCGCCTTGGCCTATGACATGCTTTGACCTGGAGAGTTGAATGGTTAATATTTGCGCGAATTGTAGTTCTGATGACAGTGGCACTGGGGACAATGGAGGTAAAGTTGACGTAATGCCTAATGTATACTTGTAGTACAGTGTGTAGGTTCTAGCTTAACTAAGGAGGTCTCTTGTGACGGCTTCTGTTGGGTTTATCTAAAACGCTTGTATGATGGTTAGATTCACAACTGTGGGCAGTTCCTAACGGTAATCTCTAATAGACTTGTCCTTTTTACCTATTTGGGCTGTTGCAGCCTTATGTCCAAGTGCATTGCGAAGGACCTGCGTCCGATTCTGGTTTGGATCTGTGACAGTCTGAGCTTGAAGGCGGCGGTAGTCCTTCTTAAAGCTGGTAATACTTCTGACAGTGTCCATGAGCTGCAGTAGGAGAAGGTAGCAAGTATTGGATCTGATAGTTGCCCTGTTGTTGAAAGGATTTATTGTCTAGGTGGATGTGAAAAAGGATACCCTGGCCGCTTTGAGCTGGCTGCCTAGATTAGCCCCTTTTGGTACACTGAAAAAGGTTCTCGACGATGGCGCCCACTAGTTCCTGTTATTGTTGAGATTGACATGGCTATCTTGCCTGTAGGCTTGTTGAGATGCCCCCTTGAGTGTGTTGTTGGCTCCGTAGACTTGATCTTGAGGCGTCTGGTCTATAACAAGGTCAAACGTCTGGTCAATTACTCCGAATGCCTTAAACTTGTGGTGCTCTAGTTGTTGAGTTAAATCACTGAATCAGTAGTACGCTAGGCTTCTCTTTGTTAGAACTAAGACTTTGCTGGTAGAGCTGCTAAGTGAAGTTATATTGCCTGCTATGGCACTGGTCAATCTTGGGATTGTGGCGAAAGACGCTTTCTTTATCTGACTAAAGTCTAAGATACTATTGACCGGTAGTCCGAAGACGATATATTTGGCTACATCAGTGATGACAGGTTTGTAAAAGACATGACGCTCTTTGATGGCCGAGTCTGTGTACTCGAACGTGGAGTATTTGATGAAGTTGGTTGTTTGCTTAGCCAAAGCCATGGGCTGGCCGCCAGGCGGCGAAGGACTGTTTGAATATTTGCGATAGAATATCTGGAGACTGCTCGTGATGTCTCCGTATATATTTCTCGACAAGACCATTACGTGCTCGATGTGTGCGTCGTTTGCGACTCTCTCGTAATGGAGCGTGCAAGACTCTCGATGTTGCACATCGAAGACGGCATGACGACCCGGACCTGTTCACTCCTGGACCAACGCGGCGTCATTGGCGTTCTCCACGACAAGATACGGGATATTTGATCTATCCCTCTTGTCCTCGCCGTAGATCTCGTACCTTAGAGTTGTACTTCGTAGGGCCCTGCAAGCCACCATGCGGTCTTCATAGGATAAGTCGGAAGGGAGGCGAGAAGCCAGACGGGGTTTGCCGTAGCCGCCCTGTGGGGTCAGTAGGAGATTAGGAGATCCGTTGTGAAACCAGCTTCTGGTCAGGCGCGTGGGTTTCTGACACTGGGTTCCGTTGTTGAGTTTAAACATCTCCGTCTTCCGCTCTTCCACCATGCCGAATCTGCAAAACTATCTTTCTCTCCCGTCAAAGTAGCCTTCATGGTATGCATACCGGGTGGAGGAGCACGTATGGGCTATAAGATCCTGGGTTGCTACTCGTGATACAACATGGACGGGGAAAGGGAACTTGGTCTTCCAGGGGTTTCCCTTGCGCTCGTCCCGCAGCAAGAACTTGGTAGACGGACAGTACGAGACAGTGGTGACGGATCCGCTACCGTTAGAGAAGGACCTGAGGAGATTGGGTTTCGAGGAACCGGCCATGTCGAGAAACCAGACCAGTAACTTATCACTGGATGTCTTATTGGTGCTAACATGACATAAGCAAGAGCTGCCCTTGCCTAGAAGGTCGAGCACGAAGACATCGCTGGGATCTCGGACGGCGGGGAAACTGGGGACGACGATGCCTGCGCTCTATCCGTTTCCTGCCAGGTTTCAATAGCAGACTACACCTCCTCTTCCAGGCAGATAGACAAGATCAGTCGTGCCAAAGCCATCTTGATCCATGAGGCAAACGCATTACAGATCAAAGAGGCCGTGGTCAAAGAAGATTGGCGGATTGTACATTATAATCTCCCGGTCAAACGTACCATACCCAAGGTTAGGCCAGTATAAGATATGTCCGTCAGTGACAACAACAACGTCTCAAAGGCCGTCGCCACTCATATCAGCCAGAAGTGTCAGAGTCGAGGGATTGGTGCCGGCAAAGTCCAGGGGCAAGTTCGCAACCCCCGTGGCCGTGCGTTTTGGAGCCGCGAACCCCGCCTTTCCCTTCGACTCGTACCATATAATCTCGTCGCCGGCCCCGTAAGCAGTACATACCAAGTCATCGAGGCCATTGCCTGTCATGTCCAGCTTGGCTATGTTCTTATTGTGCATGTTGATGGTGGGAATGGAGTGGAAGTCCGCGAACGGGATCCAATCTCCGTCGCCGGTTCTCTCTTGGTATCCCGTGAGACGACCTTCGTGGTCGAAAGCCACGAGGTCGAGAAGACCGTTCCCGTCGAGATCTTCAAAATAGGTGGGCTGGTCTAACATGTGATTTGGGATGGACCTGATGGGAATGACAGCTCCAAAGTCCTCCTGGCACATGTCAGAGCTGGTTTGGCTGCTGTCATGATATCCATCATTAGAGCCTTCTCCATCTACTGTTGTCTGTATTGCTTTGTCTTCTTCATCAGACTGTAGCGGCATCTGGTTCTTCTAATAATACCACACTCCGTTCCTGCGTACAAGAAGTCCAGGCATTCCTTCGCCATCGAGATCAAGCCATTGCGTCTTTAAGCCTGGCAAGTCACCGAGAAGCGCCTTCAGATCCAGCGTCCTTGTAGATTTAATCCATCCCAAATGTGCCCTAGGTTAATGATGCTTGTGAGAAACGAGCCAGTCGCTGCGGTGTTATACTCCAAGACGTGTGAAGAAACGAGACAGTCTTGCAATCCCAGCTCCGCAGAGAAGTGGTAAAACATCAAGATGCGCCTGCAAAGACAATAGGTCCGGATATCGAACCCGCTTGTGCATCTAGAACAAGGATCTAGACAGACAGCCCATTTAAGTGTCTCCGCTGTCGTAGGCGTGTTGAGGTCGTGCTCGCCGTAGTCAAAGACGACCTCAGACATCCAATCCGTAGTGTCTTTGGATTAAGGAACAATTGACCAGGTTTTCAAGTCCCCACTGGAATTCCTGTTCCTGTACCAAATCAACTTGAGACACCGAGCCTAGCCCCTGGCAACATCATCCCTCCTAAGTTTACATAGATTTGTTGGGGAATTGACCGCCCTTACTCTTTCACTATTCTCGGCTTTGTAGATGTACACCATGGCATTACCGACAGTGTCGTACCACTCGCATAGCAGCCATGAGAAGATCCGTTTCCGTCTGGACCTATCACTTCCTAATTCAAAGACGCGCAACTCGTCTGTACGTCCAAAGATACAAACCATGTTCAAGCTTGAGATGGTTCTCTAGTACACGTCGCCGGGATCTGTGATGCTGGTCCAGCGCTCAATGATAGAAACCTTGCTCCTGACACGCGGGAGGAACGTGGTGACAACGTATCTCTCTAGCGTGCGCAGGGGCGTCTTCGCATCCGGGACCAATTCGTCGGCGGTAGAGAGGATAAAGGTACCAATCTCATCATCGCACGTCGGCACATGCTTCACCGTGTTTCTTGTGACGGAGCCAATATTAACATCCCAGCCGATCCCAAAGGCACCAGACCCAGCGCTCAAGTCGTACGACAGGTTTAGCGTTGGCTAAGCACCGTTGCAGGACTTGGAGACCTTAATAGGGATCAAAAGAGGGAATGTCCTGTTGCAAGGATTTGTCTTGAACTTTTGGTCAATATCTCTGAGCGCCCCGCCCCCATGGCTTGTGGACTGGCTACTGTCGAACAGACTTGTGACTCGGGGGATGCTCAGAACGCTTGGGCCCTTGACGCTTGTCTGTGACTAGGGTTCGCCGGCGGGAGCTGTATTTAAATTGCCTTGCTCATGACCTGGTCCTGCTTGGCTAGATGGACCGCGACTTTGCTGTTGAGTTGTGGAGGGAAGCACGCTGCTCTACATCTTCTGCTTTAGAGTCATGTTGAACTCAAGACAGAATAAGATGCAGTTGACAGAATTAAGGTCCGCTTGATCTAGATCTCTGTGGCGAGATCCAATTTGATGCTCAACGTAATACGCTTCTGATCTCGTCGTTCTGCTACAAAACCGGCTTCATTAAAAGAGATACATAATTAGGGGCAGGCTAAAGAACTGTCGGGAGCAAAGCCAAGGTAGCAACTATAGGAAGATGTCGTTGTCACTTTGCGATATTGCCTGGCATACGAAGGAACGCTATTAAAAAGCTAGTGGCTTGCTTCCAAGCAGCTGATCCCCTAGGATGTCCCCGGGGGCTTTACAATACCTATTCCGCATTTGTTGCAGGTGGTGGACGATCTGGTTTCTACCATTAGTTACCTATAAAACTATTTTCAGCTCATTATCTTGCCCGTTTGGCTCCCATCCGGCAGCCTAGGGAGGAAGAGTCTGGGCCGGGCCACCCCTCCCGGCCGGGCGCTATTGGTCGAATGGCTAGGCTGGTTACTATTTCTTGTGGCTAGCTGATGTTCTACGACATTTTCGAAGAGCTAGTCTTGCTCTGAGTTTCACTCTTGGTCTCACTTCCATTGTTGGTGGCAGCCGGCAAGTGTTGCTTGTTGCTATCAATGCGACTTACATGGATCCGCTTCTCCGACTCCCCGGCGTAGTCAAGGAAGCCAGCCATCTGTTAAAATTCGCGAAACGCGGGGATGGTTTGATGTGGTAATCCTATTCTTGCTGGCAAATATGACCTGTTTAAGACATAATTCGGCGGCTACTTAGCTCTCAGCTGCGCCTCTTTAGGCGTCCCAGTCCCCTTTCGCCGGCGTGCATACAGCGGAAGCGGCACAGGCATCCGAAGCCAAGGCACAGACTGTCCATATAAAGACCATTGTTTATGAGACCATCGTTGTCTGCAATTTGACTGACAAGTCCCATGCAAACATCAATCATCCACTTGCTAGGTCACTCACGTCTGCCTCGGATTCAGCTCGAATGCATGTCTTTTCCAGATTCGATACGCTATCGAGGCCTGGACAAGCTCCTGGATCCTGGTCAGAAGGACGCCATCCTGCGGTTTCTGTCGGCGCTACAGCAGTTCGTCAACATTATAACAGAACCAGAAGAGCTCCTGATCCTAGTGGCCCTTGGGTTCACCGGCTTTGAGCAGGTAGCTTACACGCCCTAGGCGGTCTTTGCGAGGATGCTGAGCACCCAAGGCGTTGACCATGGCCGCGCGCGCAGAATCCACAACGAGGCGAAGAGCCTTTAGGTCCGATTAGAATAGGCCTTTATTGAATTGTTAGAAAAGTCCTTGGTCTTACAGCCTTTAGTAATAGTAACCCCTGGTGGTAATGCTCTAAAGGACAGAAAAGATCAGTTAACCGCCATTAGCTCTGCCAAGAATCTGTTGAGCTAGTTCGGCGACCTTGTTTAAGTGAGCTAAGAGGACTGTTGCTCTATTACCAGCCTGGTAGCCTACTTTGTGGACCTCCTGCGGTTCCTTAAGAACTAGCCTGCCACTACTGATGTGACTATCCCCTTGCTACTATCTAATGGTTCTGTATTTAACACTGGGGGTGTCCCCTGAGGTTTGATCTTGGAGAAGCTCTTTAACTAGCGGCCTAATCTTAGGGACATGCTTCTCTTGTACTGTAGCACAAACAAGGTAGTGCCTTATATTGATCTTGTGAATAAGGTTATTAAGTCTGCCCTGCGCTATTTGCCGAGCGACAATAACAACCTTGAGAACAACGGCATGGAGATCCTGGCTTACAATGTAGACAACGTTGAAAAGGACACATAGGATAGTAGTGACTATAATGCAGTATATTGTCCTTCTAGGTCAACCAAGTCCCCCTATCGGCAAACAAAGCAGCACTGCTGTCTAACGTAGCCAATATTGACAACGCTCTCTCTAACAGCCTTATCATCTACAAGGTAGCACCCTTATCTGTCTTTCCCTATGACCATTCTTAAGATAGCCTGGAAAGGTATTTTGCCGCTTTGAAGACTAACCTTCCCGAGATGGCCTCTTTGTTTCAGCCTCTCGCAAAGCCAAATGGTTCCAACAAGGAGGTTCTGGCCCAAACGAACGCGGCCTAAACATTGGGAATAAGCCACGCAGACTTCCTGAGCCTGACCATGGAGTCTTATTTCGATCTTTAGCTGGCAAGAACTAAGACAGGCAACTCATTGCTGCAAGTTAATAAATATGGAAAGTTGTGTGGCCTTCTTCTCATATGGCATTACTGGGGATACAAAGATAAAGATGCTGACGCAGGTGACAGGGAGTTTGACATGCTACAGAGCGATAGCCAGCACCCCTTGGCGCCTAATGACCAGGTTGGACTTGCTTTTATTAAAAGACAGCTCCTGCCTAGAATAGGGGGTAAGTCCCTAAAGAGTCTATTTAGGATCCTTAAGACTGGCTTCCTGTGTAACTGCCTTATTATCTCGGTGGCGGCGCAGAGCAACACGGCGCGCAAGACAAGCGGTAACATTTAAACGCAGCTGGAAGGGTTTCGCCTTTGTGGACAGAACAGATAGGACGCCTGCATGTACGAGTTGCAGCGTCTGGAGCAGTTTGTGAGAATATGGCGCAGGCTTGGGTGGTCTGTGGAAGAAACCGACGATGCCCTCATGGTGTTTGGAGAGCTGCCGCCTCCAGACTCGGACCTGGCGTCAAATACTCCCCAGGGAGGCTTGGTGATCACTCCCAGTACCATCAAGAGTCTAGCAACAGTACGGAAGATTTCAGACCTGTGTAAGACGGAACCGCCAAAGGTCGTTGCGCTCTTCTCTGCCTGCCAACGCATATCACCTGCGCAGACAAGTCATCAGCTGTGCCCTGAGACAGGGCACCACTGCTATAGCTACATTGAACTGTTTGCCACTGTTACTGGCGACGGTCGGCATGTCCCATGACGACTTTGTCCAGATCCAAGACAATGAAGGTCTTGGTGACGATCTCACCCCTGACACGCTCTGGGTGTATTACCGGCATATTACAGCGGCGAGCATGGCCGGGGTCCCCTATTCAGTTCTCTTGAGTCTGCTGATGACACTGAGCACCGAAGTCACACCTCTTTCTACTCCGGAGACGTGGTTAAAAACGGTCGAGTCTTGGAAGACGCTGCAGGCCGACGGATGGGATGCCACAAGCTTGTTTGATGTGGCAGGACGCTTGGGCTCCAAGAACATGCAGACTTTAAAGCAATGCCCGCCGGCTCTTACGGAGACGGTCATCAAGTATCTCAGCAAGTTGGAAAATCGGGTTAGTGGTCTGAATGCCGCTCTCATGGTCGAGTCTCCCAAGGACGGAAATGATGATAAAGGCAAAGGCGAAGGCCAAGATCAGGTTCAGGAGAAACGAAGACAGTTTATTCTGCAGAGCGTACAGACTTCTCTCTAAGCAGCTCTTCCAGGCCTCCCTCTGGCGATTTGCAAACTTTTGCTAGCAATGGAAGACAACGGATTGTCTTCGTTGTCGTTGTCGCCGCCTAGCACGACCTGGGACAGCACTCTCGCTGAGATTGTGCGCAACCGCACACTTATTAACAAGAGTCTCTTATCGCAAGAAGAGCTACAAGATTTATTCCTGGTCTTCTCTGAAGACGTTACCATCCAGGTGGAAACATCTATTACTGGCGACCTGCTGATCCCCCTGGACCTTAGGGGCTCTGTAGCAACAACCTTGGAGCTGCTTCTGAAGAAAGCAACAGGTAAAGGTACTGCTTTGAGGTTCGAGTGCGAGGCCAACGCGCCGAAGAATCTGGTCCTGTTTATGGAATGGCCCACGGAGCTGTTTGACCTCAAGGTGACATTGAGGGCCGCTGGAACGGACTCGCCAAACGACGACGAATCCTAGCCTGCTGTGGCTATCAACAGTAACAAGAATGGGGCTTTGGCCTATAAAATTATTGACCAGCTCCAGCTAGAGGGCATTCTGGTCTAGCGGTACCTTATCAAGGTGGAAGAAGCTTAGATCCTGCTACTGGTGATGAGGACTGCCGCTGTCTGGGGTGTTGCGACGAGCCAGCCGGGCTGGGCGACAGTCTAAGCGATGCAGAGGTACCTTTTTTCTCGCAGAAAGATAGCAAAGACTGGCTACAAAGCACAGTTTGCTAGCTTTGTCTAGTGGTGGTGCCTGGTCTTGATGACCCCCGGAGAGGCCGTCACCTCTATCCATGATGCTGCCACTTGAATGGCCTCTAGTGCCAAATCGCCTGCTCAGCTTCTTATTACACTGCCCTAGGCGAGTATGGGAACTGAACATGCTAGCTTACTGGTGGTTCTCGAGTCGCCGCCTGGTCCTGGGTGACTTGAGATGCTGGAGAGAGTGGCTTCGCAGATCCGGCTTATCACGGCGCTTGGCCTCAAAGAAGCTGCAGTACCTCTTCTCTTTGATGCTTCTCGTCCGCCATCGCCGTTCAAGAAGAGTACCAGGGTTAACGGATAAAAGGCTGGCTCGTAGTCCACGACCTAGCTGATCTAGCAGCTGAGGGCTGCGCTTGTTGATTATGGAGCTAAGCAGGCGCTTGAAGATGTAAAAAATGCGTTGCGGGATGGCTACCTAAAGGCTCTAGTGCAGTATCTTATTTAACGTCCGGCTATGCGTAGCCTTGGAATTGTAGATGAGGATGGGCTATTTGAACAGTTCCTTATCGATGTGCAAATGGGCTCTGGCCTCGAGACAACACGCATTAAGTAGGCCATTTTGATAGTTTAGCTCTTCATTTCTTGCGCTCTCCTTGGCCGGAAAGAGGGCATTGATGGACGACTGATCCCTTAGGACAGATGGTTATAGATGCAGAGATACACCTTCTGGGTCGCTAATTAATTGATGTTCCTGTACCCTGAGACGTGGATTGACCTGATCCTGCGTGACTCTAAGACGGAGCTCTTCTGCTTAGTAGTAGAGGGAAAGGTAATGCAGTTAAGCCTAAGCGACGAGACAGCCAGGGCTATGATCCAGAGCTACATCAAGGGGGCCAATGAGATCAGGAACCTACGCATCAAGTCCTTCCACTGGGAGAAGCCGCTGGCGGCGCCGGATAATACCCTAGAGCGCCAGAACCTGCGCAAGAAAATAGCTAAGGGCATATTCCATTTCATTGCACAAACAAGAAGCTCTCTGTACATCTTTCACTACTGCCGACTGACGTATTTAGTGCACAGCAACACAGTGGCCAGTTCCTCATGGACGCCATAAGCCAAGATCCTGTTCAATATCCACTCTCACAGCATTGACAGCGTAGGTAAGCCTCTGCGTTGGTCAGGGAGCTACGTGACTCCTGTGACCTGACAGAGCCGGCTTCTCCTGTCCCTGCCCAAGCTGGCCATACGAGTTGAGAAGCCCAAGGATCCCGCTGCATAGGCCTTGTCTGCCGCCACGATCACGACAACGACCAAGAAGAAGAGCAGCACTTTCAAAGTCTACAAACCTAATGTGGAGACCTTCCTTGACATCAAGATGGGCTGGTTGGAGCTCGTTGACGAGGTCTGGTCCTTGCCTAAGGAGAGCCAGGCTACGCTTACAGTGGGTGACGGAACGAGTCCTGTCCCCGATTTCGACTCGTTTTGTTTCCAGACGCGATTAGTGCTAATTATAGACGTATCTTGTGAGATTCTTGCTGTCATCTTCCTCCAAGTCGGCTCCAAAACCGGCCAAACTAGCGCTATTACCTGTCTAGGCGAGTTTACGCTGCAGGGGCTGACGCTGTTGTTCAGGGACTACGCCACCATGGTAGCCTTGTCTCCGTTTAGGAGTAACAAGCAGCTTACGTCTCCAGAGCTCGGCATGGTTGCCGCCAGCTCGTCTAATGCCGTCTCGCAGACGACAATGGCCAGCTACCCCTCCCATCCGGCCGGGACAAACTTAGGAGTTCCCAGCACCTGGCCAACCTTGTCCGCTCCAACGCTTAGGTCAAAGCTCAAGATTGAATCTGTGCTCTGGACTATCAAGAGCAGCTCTACTATGCTAGACGGCAAGTATCTTGGTCTTGTGGCTAACGTGGAGGTGTCCAAGGGCCTCTGCCCCAAGCCATGGTCTACTCTAGCAGAGGCATATAGCACAGCACTGTCCCAGGATGTAACAGCACAAGAGGCCAAGGAGGCTGCTTATGCCGGCTTAATAATGCCGCTGTACAACATCTTTAGGAAGGACTTTAGAGAGGCTCTCTCAGTAGACAGCGGTGCCAGAGGCGTCTTCACAGTCATGGACGGCGCCACCATCAAGGAAGGGCTACCGCAGCTCAGCAACAGCAGCAGCTCTACGGGCACCTAAGTTGGCTTCAGACCAGCCTTTAGCAAGTTCTCAGGCCTCACTCAGTGCAGGGAAGACACTATGCTGCACTCCGTCTACAACTAGAAGGCAGGCTTCCACGTTGTTGCCCTTCTAGTAGAGCAGTTCATAAGTCTGCAGCAGTACAACCTAGCCTTGCAGTATACAAGGCTAGTCTTTGATCCCACTGGCTCCAGTAACAATCCTCCTCCGCCAAAGGACAAGGACAGCAGCAGCACAAATGCCTCCGCTTCTACATAGAGACCAACATAGTAATCCCGCCCCTTTCAGCATCCGGCTACACTCAAGCACAGCACCCTCAATGCCATCCTAGACTTTCTCCGGCCCACCACCAGAGCCAACCGGACGATGGCGCCAAACGTGCTAGACTAGCGCAAATCCCCCTTTAAGCCTTACACTATTGCCTATAACAGACTGCTAGCGTACATAAAGCGCTTTATCATTAAGTATATTAAAGCCCTTGTGGCAGCCAGTAACGTCTTCTTCCGCCAGAACTTACTCAAGATGCTTCCTATGGCCATCCAGCGCCACACAGAAGCCTCAAACATCTTCAGGCCAACGCCGCAGATGGTGCGGGACATCAAGAGCCAGAAACAGCAGTTCAAGAGCTACAACGAGACTGCCTCTTCTATTGATGACTTCTCCAACGCCTCTATCCAGTCCCAGATAGCCAGCCCCTATTACATACCTATGTCCTAGAAAGGTAACAACAGTAGTAGCAACGGCAACAGCGGCGACGGCAGCGATAACCAGCTTAACTCTGGCTTCTTCCTACGCCCGCAGTACTTTAGGGTGTAGACAAACCCGGAGTTTGGCAAGCTGCGCTCTTTGATTGACGACCGGCTGTTCAAGATCAGCCACTCGCTCAACATCAACGGAATATTCCGCCGTCTGAGTCTGTGGGGTCCGCCTCTCGACGTCGGCGCCCTCGTGAACGCGGTGGCCGGCGCAGGGAGCTTCGGCAAGCTGCTGCAGCAGAGCGACAGCATGCTGTTACTTGTGTTGGGGCTCGGTCAGGTAGTTCCTCGACAGCGGTTCATGTACCTGCTGCATAAAACGTTTGAGTTGTGCGACGAGCTAAGGCGAACGGCCAGGTTGCTGCTCTCGGCCATGGAGAAGAAGGACGGCGAAGCCCTGCAGCTGCTTGGTGGCGAGCAAGATGCTAGCTTACAACGTATCATGACGGAGATGAGGGTCTCTTAAAAGACAGAGGCTGAGAGAGGGCTGGAGTAGCTTGGACAGGCTTGTTGCGCCGCAGCTCACCGATTGAAGTACTACTTGGACCTCTCAGGGGATAAGGTCAATGTTCCTAAGGAAGACGAAGACTATGTTGAGATTGAGTAGAACATTGTTAAGCTGACGGATTTGGATCTACGTCTGACGGCCAACGAGCTTCTGGAGCTGCGATCAGCAGACACGGCATCTATACTCAACGACCTTGCCTGTGACCAGGACATGATGGCTAGTATTCTGTCTATTGTCCCTATGCCCTTGATTAACATGGAGCCAATGGGTGTTGGCGCGTCTGAGCAGCTCCTGAGCCCAGCGGCTGGATTCTAGATTTCTGCTGGTCTTTTCTGCGGCAAAGCCTAGAGGTTGACGGAGAACTGCTAGCGTGCGAACATGATTAGATAGTGGACTTGGTAGCCGTAGAATTGCTGGCTGTAGCTGAACCTGGTGGGGCTGGAGGTGAAGAGCATTGATAGGCAGATGGAGGTGCAGCGGGAGCGTATTAAGACCATCGAGATTAACATGCGCGCGCAACAGCAGGTGGTGGAGGCGGCGTCCGAAACCCAACAGTTCCTCCAGTCTAAGTTTAGTAATAAAGAGCTCTATGGCGGGCTGGAGGCCTTCAGTTGTTCTATCTACTACTAAATATACCTTGCGACGATGACACTGGCTTGGAAGCTGGAGACAGCCTATTAGTTTGAGGTTGGACGGCCGATATTGTCCACGGGATCCAGCACGTCGTCTGCCTCTATGATCTCTTTGACGGGATACTGGAACGAGTCGCGTGGTGGCCTGTAGGCGGGAGAACAGCTCTGGTTGGCTCTGAAGTAGATGGAATTGTCTTATATTAACACGCTGCGGCATGACTTTGAGATGAACAAGAACATCTCCCTCTGTCACCTGAACGTTGAGGCTATTCTTAGCCTACGTGAGCTGGGGAAGACAACCTTTACCCTTCTGAGATGCTGTTTGATCTGGACTGCGCTGGTCAGTACTTCTAACGTATCTAGTCTGTGGCCTTCTCGCTCTACTGCGTTGCTGGACTATATGTAAACATTAGCTGTAACGTGACTCTGATTGACTACTGTTATTGCTATGATCTAGGCTGCATGGACGGCTACGGGGAGAAGTCTTTGTTGAGTAAGCTAGACCTACGGTTTCCTAGCCAGACTGTTAAGTTGCTGGTCTCTTTAGTGGCTTTAAGTACAGGGCAACTAGACGTAGGTGTGTTTGAGTTGAATTTTAACGGCGACGAGTACTATCCTTTTGAAGGTGCTGGAGCTATTAGCACATGGAAGCTTAGGCTGCCTGAGACATATATGTAGTTTGAGTACAAGACTATTAGTGATGTTATTATCTATCTTTGCTACGCGTCAAAGAATGGCGGAGACACACGCTTTGCTTGGCGGTGGAGGAGAGCCTGAACATGTCTATTGAGGATGTAGCTAAGAACACGTAGACAGTGTTGTTTGATTTGAAGAATGATGAGCCTGACGTATGGTATATGCTGCTGTCTTTGTGGTCTAGGTGAGCTGTTGCCTAGATGCGTGGGCTCAAGAGTTGCCTGCCTTACATGGTGAGATTGTAGGGTATTAAGGTGACCTTGGTTAAGATTTACGCTGGCGGTTAAGACCTCAAGGAAGCCTCTATCTCTCTGTTAAGCACCAAAGAGCAAGGTTTTGGTTCTAGTGTGGTGATGTTTAAGTACACAGATGATTTGGGCAAGTTGGAGGTGTTTTTTGTATTGGCGAATGGCATTGAGAACTTGGACTTTGTGCTTACTGACTAGTGGTATATTGCTGTGGAATGCTAGGGTTAAGATGGTATCTAGAAGCTAGCCCTAGAGGAATTGTTGATTCTGCTTGAGTACAAGTTTGTGTAGGTGGAGGCTTATTTGCCTAGAGAGATATATGGCATTTATATTCAGTTGAAATTCTTATGGTTATTTTCCTTCTATAACGTATGTAATATCTTCTAGCCTTTTTTTTACTTAGAGGAAACCTGAAATTTATACAGAGAAAAGAGATAGTATGACTCTTTTGTTTTCTAAATTATAAGTAACTTATTCTAGTCTCCTTCTTAGCTGTGACGCTGGTGCTTCCTGCTTGTCTTTTAAGCGCCTTCTCTGATGTGCCTAGGAACAAGCTCCTTTAAAATTTTGAAGGCTTTCTTAAATTTTAATAGGAAGACTGCCTTCGATTATTACAAACATATTTTATCTACAACGTATGAACTCTGTGACTGCTGTCAGCAAGGAACGTGTAGCCTTAGCATTAACCGTAAAGAGATCCCTTTTGCTGATAACGATTTCATAAGGCGCATTCTGAAACTAGACCCGAGGGACAGGCTGACGATAAGGAGATTCTTAAGGATAAAGAGTTTATAGAGGAACCAGACAATAAGCGGGAACTAACACCGAAAGGGGCAAACAATTTAGCCAATAGGGTTTACAACTAGCGCTATAACTAGTATATAGTGTATAGTATAGGAATCTAGTAACTAAAGGCAGAGTAATCTAAATAACCCTAAATACAACCTAAAGAGAATCTAATTACTTTACGATTTGGTATACTCTTTTTAGCTCCATTACATTATAATACTTCTAGGCTTGTTTTTAGTTTAGCTGTGTTTAGTTTAGCTGTGTTTAGTTTAGCAGTGTTTAGTTTAGCAGTGTTTAGTTTAGCAGTGTTCAGTTTAGCAGTGTTCACTTCAGTTATGTTTACATCTGCCACATTCGCACTGGATCTGCTCACCTTAGACCCTCCGCAAGCAATCTGTTTTTGTATATACACCCTTACTACTCCCCCTTTACTCCTATTCTATTCCTACACTATATAATTACTTAATCTAGTATTTTAATAGCTCTGTCTTAGACAAGCGGGAGATATACTTATTAGTAGCTAAACATGTAGGCGCTGTTACATAGGTGGCACTGTGGCCAGGGGGTTGTAGAGATCTAGATTTAGACCCTAGTGACTACTAGACTTTGGCCTTAGCCTGATCTAAATGCGTTTTAGTATATGGTTTTTTAATAATTTGTTCTCTGATAATATTGACTTGTGTTGTTATTAATACAGTAAGTTATTAGTGGAGGGGAACTACGCTTAGCCTGCGTTATTATTAACTTAACTTTCCAAGCTGTAACGATCTAGTGTAAAAAAAGCACAACATCTTAAACTTGAATCTTTTCTTAAACTTGAGGCCTAGATTAAGGGCACCTTTTTTATATCTCTTGCCATTATAACGACTACAGCCATCACGCCTGACCTTCTGGCATTGAGCTAGTTCTGCACTGCGGAAGATGCCTCCTGGCTTAAGACGGTGCTAGAAACGAGTGCCTTTGATCACTATGATTAGACCATGGCGCTGTTCTAAGGCATAATCATAGATACTATGGCTAGTATCTAGAAGGATAACCCTGGAATTGAGAACTTTAATGGGGAAAGTAGTAAGCGGTGTTCTAAGGTTATTAACCTTAGCGCTTAAGAAAACTATAACTAGACCTAGCTAGATCTAAGTGCTTATAGGCTTTTCTTTTTCCTTGTGTATAGAGTTTATAGGCAAAATATTAGCAACTCTTAATACACCCTAGCTTATTATTTCTACCTTAGACCTAAAGATAGTTATTTAGTAGACTAATATTAAGTCTAGGACTTTTAGTATATACACTTGTTAGAGGGGTTATAGTACTAAGTAGAGAAGTCTATAAATAGTATAGTTAAGAGTTAATTATAACTATTTTCTAATCTACCTTCTCTTAATTCTCTTGTTCTTATAAACTTTACTTTTATATAACCCTTAGATAATAGTTTTCTTACTTATAGCCCTATAGCTAGTAGTCCCCTAGTGTCTTTTACCTTTAGCACTTAATATAATCTCCCCCCCTTAAGGTCTTGTCCTTAGGACCTTAAGTAGTGCTCTAGTAGGCCCCTAGGACTTTACTACTACCTAGTATTTTAGAGGTGTCTAAGAATACCTCTAGGCTTAGTAAGTTACTAGGTAAATAGTTATCTTCTTAGCTAGCTATTTACCTTTAACTTTACTTTTATAGCTATTATAGTCTAATTAGGCTAAGACTATTACTTTCTTAAGGTTATAGTTATTTTTAGTTAAGTTATAAGCCTTTATTACTTAACTATCTTTACTAAAGGTTATTTACTTTATAATAAAGATACTTTATTTACCTATAATACTTTTATTACCTCTTTATTTTTTTAACTATAATACTTTTTTAGGTACTATATACTTTTAGTAAGCCTTTATTATATAGTTACCTTTTTTATTACTTTTATTTTCTTATAGCTTAAGCCTTAAGTTATACTACTTTTATAATAAAAAAAAGCCTTTATTTTACCTTTTAGTAAGCTATATTAGTAACCTTCTAGGTTTTTTCTTTTCTTTTTTATTATTTTTTCTTACTTTATAGGCTTAAGATACTATTATAGTTTACTTTATTATTTCTATTTAGCTTAATTAAGTAACTTTTTTAGCTTTACTTTTTTTTTAATTTTTTTATTTTTAATTTTTTTTTTCTTTTAATAGTTTTACTTTATTATTATTTTTTATTTTTTTTTATTTTACTACTACTACTACTATTACTACTACTACCTAGTAGTAATAGTAATAATAATAGTACTAGTATTAGTACTAGCTTCTTTACTACTACTATATCTTTTTTTACTTTTACTAACACTTTTACTAATAATACTACTACTACTACTACTAGCCTTACTACTACTAGCTTTACTAACTAAAGTAGCTTTACTAGCCCTTTAGTACCCCTCTTTACTTTATTTACCTCTTATTACCTTTATACTAAGAAAAAGGCAAGGCATCTAGGCTACCTAACAAAGGAAAAGAGGAATAGTAAAACATAGGAAAACTACCTATACTATAACAACGTCTAATAATAATAATATATATATTAATTAATAGGTCTTGTAATTCTTAGACCTAATCTACAAAGATACTAAGATAAAAGTATAAATTAATAAAGTAATTATAAAAAGAGTAAATTTCCCTAAATAAATAAAAGTATAATAATAACTAGTAGTATATTTCTATATAGAGTATTAAGGCTAATAATAACAACTATATATAAATAATTATATATAAATAATTATATATAAGGGAATATATCTCTCTTAACCTTTTCTTAGGTCTATAAATCCCTTTTTTAATAAGTAGGTAGCCTTCCTATTATTCTATCCCTTATATTAACTACTATATAACTCTTAGGACTATACTACCTAACCTTATTATAATTATCCCCTTAGACCTATTACCTTAACCTTAAGTAAAAGGTCTAACTAATTCTTAGACCTAAGAACTAAAGAAAGAACCTAAAGAAACAAAAGAAAGAAAAAGGAGAAATAGTTTAGCGCTTATAGTAGTACTTAAGTTACTTTAGTAGCTTAAGACCTTTCTTTACTTTTGCCTTTATAATAATATTACTATATTTAAGTTTATAACCTCTTATACTATAAAAGTGTATAAAGTCTTCTTATTAACTTAGTCTTATTTAAGTCTTAATATAGTTAGAACTAACCTTCTTAGGAGAGTAAATATAAAAAGTTATAATAATAAATATAATTAAAGGTATTAGCCTTAGTTTATTTTATTAGTTAATACACTAGTCTATAAAGGATTCTTAAGAGTAATAGTATATATCTAGGTTACCTTATAAAGCTAGATATAGTAAGTAATAAAGAATAGTTAGGCTTTTATTAACTTTAAGGTTTTATACTTAAGCCTTAAGATCTTTATTATCTAGAAGACTAGGCAGTATATCTAATAATAAAGAATCCTCTTTATTATTTCTAGTTTAGGTCTATAAATTATTAACTAGACTTACTTAACCTATTTATACTACTATAGGCACTATTAAGAAGAAAAGGTTCTTATAAAAGTTATTTTTAAGTGTATAATAATATATAGGGAAGGTTCTTATATATATTATTATACTTATAAAAGTCCTCTAAAATAATAGATATAACTTATAAAGTAATAAGGACTTATCTAGGTTTTATATAGTTCTTATTAAATTAACTTATCTCTAAGAATTTAAGAGATAATACACCTAGGTAAAGAAAGGTTCTAGTCTACTCTACTGCCTAAAGACTATAAGTAAAGCTATTATCTTATTACTATATATTAACTATATATACACTTAATCTAATAATACTAAAAAGGTCTATAAGTATACTTAAATAGTAATACTACTACTAAAGTAATTTAATTATATTTATAAATAATAAATTATAAACAAGAGTCTAACTAGAATCTATAAAATAAACTTTACTATTAATCTAATTAACTAAGAGTAGAGCCTAGTACTACCCTTTATAGTTAAAAAGAAAGATAAGAATATTAGTGTTTATAATATCCTTAATATCCTTCTTTATAATATTAATAGTATTAAATATAATAGTATAACTAGGCGTCTAACTAATACCTATAAATAGTATATACTAGGATCCTTTTATACTATAAGCTCTAAATTTAATTAAGGTAATAATTTCCTTATTATTAAGGGGTTTTTTCTCTATAAAGTACTAGTAGTATTATATAGATTTAAGGAATATTAAACTATATCCTAATTAATAGTGTTATCTATATATATTTATTATCCTATTAGTCTAAATTAGGCCTAAAGATAATAGTATAATTTATCTATAGCTTTATCTCTAGAGGTAAATACTATTTAGTAGTAAAGACTAGGTTAGACTAGTAAAGAAATAAAGTAGTATACTCTTTTATTAGTAAATACTTATTAATACTATTAGCTTTAGTATAGTAGTAAGCGCTATAATTAAAAGAAGTAAAATATAGTAACTCTATAGCTAATATAGATCTATCTTTTTAAGTCCTAGTATTTAGTAGTTACTATAAGATTAAGTTTACTAATTACCTTTTACCTATAGTCTATAAATAATAGGCTTACTATAGGTTAAGTTCTAAATTATAAGTATTTAGCCTTAATAGATTAGTTACTATATAATAAAGTAGTTACCTATAGTTAAATAGGTAATTTAGGAATTCCTATTAGTGTTAATAGAGGGTAATTTACTATAGGTGTTAATCTTTATCTTATTCTTAGACCTAGTTACTATAGTAGGCTATATTTACGCTTTAGAGTCTTTATAGTTAATATAAAGATACTAGTAAAAGTTAGGCCTTATAGGCTTATTATTTATTATTAGAGATCTATTATAGCTAAATTATATAGGCTATCTCTTATACTTCTTAATTAGACTATTAGTAGTTTATTTAAATCTAGGTTAAATTATTAGTATTAGCTTATTTATAAAGTTTATAGATAATTATTTAACTAGGTAGTCTTTACTATAATAGTTAAGAGAGATATTAGCTAAAGGCTCCCTATATATAAGAATTCTTTTACCTAATTAAGAAACTTAACGCCTAATAGCTAGGTAAAAATATTAATAGACCTAGGTAAATAATAGTTAATTAGTGTAGTATAATTTCCTTAGTATAAAAAAAACCTTTATATAAGCCTAGGTAATACTAACTAGAAGTATTTTTATTTTATCTTTAGCTTTACCTTTGTTTTACTAATTATTATAAAACTATATTTAACTATATACTAGTTAATTATTAGACCTAAATAGATCTATTAATAGTTATAAAGAGTAAATAAGTAAAAAATAATAAAGAGGTAGTTATAGTATAAGAATCCTATAAGGATAGGTCTTTACTATGTTTTTATAAAGCTATTACTACTAATAATAGGCTATACTACTAATAATTATATTATTATAAGAGTAGTATTAAAGTATAGTAACCTAGTATAAATATTACTACTATTAGGTAACACTTTAGCTTTAGGTCCCTATAAGATTATAAAGACTAGTAATAAACACTATTATACTTCTTTATAATACTAGACCTAATTCCCTTAAGGATAAGTATCTAATTATAACTAACTTTTTTTTATTATTAAGTTATTTATACTTATCTATTACTAGGCTAGTTAAGTAAAGGTGCCTTAGGTTAGCTTACTAAGGCTATAGATTTATTTTTACTTTATCTTAAGTATATTACCTTTATAACTATTATTATAATAGAACTTACTTTAGGTTACCTTCTTTAGGAGGGAATTAATAGTAAGTTTAGATTTACTAGGTAATATTTCCCTTTTAAAGCTAGTTAAGCTTATCTCTACCTAACTTATAGTTATAGAGACTAATTTATTCTCTATAGTCATAGTTATTTAGAAGGTCTATTAGTAGGTTAGTAGGTTATAGGATATAATTCTTAGACCTAAGTAAAAGTAGAAATATTAAATACTATTAAATAAAAGGTTAAAGGAGATATATACTCTTCTAAAAATAAGAAATAAGGTATAAAGCTCTTAGTAAGGAATAAAGTAAAAAGTAAAGAAAAAAGGTCTATATATTATAAAAGGATATAAAAGAAAAAGAAGAATCTACCTTTTAATTAACCTTCCTTAAGTAAAAGAAAATAGAATAAAGTAGGAAAAAACAAAGTAAAGCCTTTATAAAAGTAAAATAAATAGAAAAGTAAAGTAAATAGAAGTAAAAAAGAATAGTCTAGTGCCTCTTTTTAGCTCTAGTTAACTTTACCTTTGTTTTCTTCTACTTACTAATAATAAAATAAATAAAAAGTATAATAGATAATATCTTCTCCTAGATTAACCTAATAGTAAATAAACTTTCTTATTTACTACTATTACTATTACTATTACTAACTTCTTCTTTCTCTTTTTATCTTATAGTATCTCTATAACTATAATAACTTCTAATTCTTATTAGTAGTATTAAGAACACTAATTAACCCTATGCTTAGGATCTCTTTACCTATAAAGTACTCTAGCTTCTTAGTTTAGATAAAGGTATAATACTATTTACTAAGCTAAATAATTTACTAAAGTATATATTATTTAATAATAATTAACTTTAGGTCTATAAATTACCTCTAGAAGGTTATTAGATAGTTACTAACTATTATAGGCTACTATAAGTCTTACTTAGTTACTTTTACTATTCCTTAGAATAAATATTTTAAGGTTACCTTTATTCTATAGTTATAGTCTAATAAATTACTAGCTATTATACCTAAACTTTAGTATATTATCCTTAGTCTAAAGGACTTTAAGCTTATTATTAAAAGACATAAGGATCTAGAAACCTTTGTTACTATATATTTATCTATTATAGCGTTACTATAATTAATATAATATAGATAAGCAAGGTGTTTAAGTGTATAACTATTATATATAGCTTCTTTATATAAGGATACAGAGGAGAAACACTATACCTTATAGCTATTATAAGAAGTAAGTGTATATAACTAGAAATAATAAGACTAAGGCTTAGGTATATAACCTATACTTTAAATATATATCTCTTTCTAGTACCTTTATACTAACTATTTTTACTATAAAACCTAAAGTTAATACTTTTATAATATTAAAAGTATTTAGTAATAATATAGGTATAGGTTAAGACTAAAGAAAAAAAGAAAAAGTAGTAAATTTAATAGGCTTTTATCCTATAGTTAAGAATCCCTAGACTATTACTATATATAGGTTAACCTCTTTAGCTTTAACCTACTCTATAAGAAATATACTACCTAGGCTAATAAGTTTTACCTAAGCCTCCTTTTACTACACTTACTATATCTTTACCTTATAGATGCCTTATAATTTATAGTAAAGTAGATTATAAGCTTTTAGTTTACCTAGAGAGAATAAAGTATATTACTAATAAAATAATTATAAAAATAAAAATAAGGTTTATAAGAAAATAATAGAAATAATATAACTTCTAGGGAAATATAAAGTAGTTTAGGTCTAAGAATAAAGAAAAGTAGCTTATATAATAAAAGAAATCCTATATTATCTAGTTCTTTTATCTAGATATACTTTTTACCTTTTTTAGATTATTTATAGTAGTATAACTTTAAATACTTAACTTTTAATCTTATTATAAGCCTTTATAGGTCTACTAAGTGCTACTATAACCTTATTATAAGGAGTTAAATAATTATCTTTATTATTAGCTTTAGGTAAAAGAGGTTCTTTTTTTCTCTTTATAACTTTATCTTTATTACCTTTTAACTAACTAAACACTAAAAAAGTTTTATAATATTTTTTCTAAATTAGATCTAAGAATCCTTTTATTAATAGGCTCTAGTACCCTTTAGGGGCTTTAATAAACTTTTATAACTAGTTACCTCTATATATTTTCCTAATAATCTTATCCTTAGATAATATTACTAGATAGTATAAAGGTATATTAGTGCCCTTAAGTAAATATAAAAAGGTCTTTACTATTAGTAATTAAGCTTCTTAATAGTAGACTTATTAATAGATCCTTTAATATTAAATACTAAGACTATATTACTAACTTTTAATTAGCTATTATACTATATTCTCTTATATTAGTTATTATAATATTTAGCTACTTTTTATACTATACTATAATAACTTTCTAGGCCTTCTTATAGTCCTTATCTAGTTATAGAAATACCCTTAGTTATATCTATATCTCTTAGTCTTTATCTATAATAGATAACTAATCTAAAACCCTCTATATTAGCGTTAATATCTTAATTAGTGTAATAGGTTTATATCTATATATTAAGTAAAAAGACTAAAGCTAGTTAATATATAAAACTATTTAATTTATAAATAAGCTGTAGGTAAATAAAAGTAAAGATTAAGTTATATACTCTTTATAAAAGTTAATAGTGTATAAGTAATTAGTTAGTAGCTAGTCTTAATAGCTTTATTTACCCTTAGGTTATATAAAGATACTAACCTTCTCCTTATACTATATTTCTTATTAAAGGTAATAATATACTCTTATTCTTAGGTTACTATTAATAATAAGCTTACTATAAAGACTATAATAGTAAATAATCTCTTCTTATATAAACTTAGTAACCTCCTTAGATATTACTCTCTTTAACTATTAGGCTTTAGGCTATCCTAAGAATAGATCTTTACTTTTAATAAGGTAATACTAGTTAACCCTCTATATATTAAGTAATATCCTTGTAAAAAGTAAACCTTTTAGCTTTATATATATCTACTAGTTATTAATTTATTTTGCTTATTATAATTAGTAGTCTAGGTAGCTCTAGATAGCTTTAGTAACCTTATTATATAAGCTATCCTAGATATATTTAGAGAGTTTAAAAAAAATACAAAATACAATATAATACAAAAATATAATATAAATACAATACAATACAATACAAATACAATACATGTATTTGTATTGTATTGTATAGGAAAGACAATACATGTATTTGTATTTGTATTATATTATATCTGTATTATATTTTGTATAATATACAACTATACAACATAAAAAATAAAAATAATTAAAATTAGTAAATTAATTATATATAATATTACTTAATTTTTACTTATAGTATAGTATTATTTATATATTTTACTTAAAATATTATATACTTTAAAACTAAGATTTAGTAATAACTATTAAGTACTATATATATAATAAATATAAGTTAATACTAAGTTAATTAATATATAGTATAATAAGTATAATTTATTAATATATTTAACTATACTAAAGTTATTATAAATAACTATCTATATAATAAGTAATAATATTATAACTTACTTTATAGTAACTAACTAAAGTATAACTATTTATATAATAACTAACTATAATATAACTATTAATAATATAACTAACTATATAATAAGTAACTTTAAAATAACTTATAATATAATAAATAACTAAATTATAACTAACTATAAAATAACTAATAATAGTAGTATTAATATAGTTTATTATAACTAATATAGTATATAGTCTTGTATACTAAGTAAAATATAAGTAGAAGTAAAAATTATATAAATAATTAAGAGAAAAGTAAAAATAGACTATTTTTTACTACTCTAAATAGTATATATACTTGTCTTACTATAAGTAAATACCTTATAAACAAGTATATTAATTATATATTATAACTATAGAATATAAATATATACTATAACTATTAGTATAAGCTATTTCTAGAAGATATAACTATATACTATACCTATAAACTATTTATATAAACTATAACTATAAAGTATAACTATAAAGTATACTTATAAAGTTTAATAAATAATAACTATAAAATATAACTATAATCTATAACTATAGACTATAACTATAGAGTATAACTTTAAAGTATTACTATAGTCTATAACTAAAAATAATAAGTATAAAAGTATAAAAGTATACTTATATAAGCTATAGTTTATAGTTATAAATAAGTTTATTTATTATAAGTATAGTAAATAATTATATAGTCTATAGTTATATAAAGATAATAATAATTTATAAGTTATTTATATAATATATTTATATATATTAATATTATAAACTTAATTAATATTTATATAGTTAATACTTAAAATATATATTAATTCTCTTAAGTGTTATATACTATATATAACTATAAGACTTCTTTTCTAAGTACTTCTTTCTTTAATTAGTATATTATATTATATATTTATATATTATAATATACTTTATATAACTAATAAATATATATTATAGTTACAAGCTATATAACTTTATAAAATTATAACTTTAATTTTATAAAGAACTTTACTATAACTTATTTATAGTAGTATATTATATATAATATAACTATATATAATTTATAATATACTTTAGGTTCTATACTTTATAAAGTATAACTTATAAGCTATAGCTTATAAGTATAATATATAATTTTTATATCTAATTACACTATTTAATTATACTTAGTAAAGTAGATTAAATTATAAATACTATAATACTTAAGATCTTTAGATTTATAGCTTTTTACTTTTTAATTCTTAAGGTTTTATTATACTTATTAATACTACTATATTACTGGTAAATTATACTTATTACTAACCTAAAATTAGTTTTTTCTCTAGTTATAGTCTTTCTTTTTAGAAGAATATATAAAAATAGTAAAATATAAATACCTTTAAATATTTTATTCTTATACTATATAATATAATATTATAATATAAGATAAAGATATTATAATAATTAACTATGATTTTATATATTTAATTATACTTTAATATAGTAATTAATAAATAGTAAAGAATATAGTACTTATTAAGACTTTAAAGTAACTAATGTAATAGTTATTATTATTACTAAACTTAGTCTATAACTTATACTAATATATTATATAATAAAATATTATTAGTAATACTATAGAATATAGTATTAGTTATAATTACTATAACTAAAAAAAAGTAATATAGATTAAAATAAAGGTTTTACTTATTATATTAAAGAAGTAAAAAATATTATACTACTTATATTATCCTAATTACTTTATAATATTAAAGTTAAAAGTCTTAAAAGTAATAACTATATAACTAATAGTAAATAATAATATAATTACTTTCTATATATATAATAGTAATAATATTAATATAGTATATTATATTTAATTAAAGTTAAACTATTACTTATACTAGTATATTATATAATAGAATACTATTAAGGATACTATAAAGTATAGTATTAGTTATAACTACTATAACTAATAAAAAAGTAATATAGATAAGGTTTTAAACTATAATATTAAAGAAGTAAAGTAATATTATATTACTAATATTATTCTAAATACTCTTTATAGTAATAATCTAAAGCGTCTTAGTATTAGTAACTAAGTAACTAAGAGTAAATAGTAATATAACTACTTTTATATATATATAAAGAAGTAATAGTATTAGTATTAATAAAATATTTTTTTAATATATAAATATATATATAAACCTACTAATATACTTTTACTTATATATTATTAGACTACTATATAAATATATATAAAAAGAATTAATCTTGTATTTTTTCTTTGTATTTTGTATAATATACAAAATACAATACATGTATTTGTATTTGTATTGTATTGTGTATAGGAAAAAATACAATACAAATACATGTATTATATCATACTAGAAAAAAAATACAAATACATGTATTATATTTGTATTGTATTTGTATTATATTTTTTTAATACTCTAGATATATTAATTAGCTAGCCTTTAGGCTATAGATTTTTGTCCTCTGTAACTATTTTCTTAGTGTACTACTTTAATTAGGGATTACTACTGCTTTAGGTTATTTACTACTTATTATAGTATTAGTTTAAATAATATAGGCCTTATAAATAATAGTTAGTTATATAGGATAAATATAAGAGCTTTAATCTTAAAAGCCTTGTATTATATAAGTTAAATTCCTAGAGGTTATTACTATATTAATAAATAGTATATAATTTACTTAAATTTTTTAAATAGATCTAAGAATTATTTAAAATAGAGGATAAGATAAAAAGTAATTAATCTAGTAATTTATTATTAGTATTATAAACCTCCTCTAGTTACTTAGTATTACTAATTAATTATACTTTATTAAAGAAAGTAATAGCTTTAGTATTAGTAAAGAAGATCTATAAATTAATCTAGTTGTCTATTTCTCCTTTAGTAGCCTTATTAACAGTGTCTAAAGGCCCTTATAGTTTTTATAATAATTTATCTACAGTAGTATTCTATAATCCCCTAATATAGTAGACTTTAAAGTTAAATATATAGATCTAAGTAATCTACTAGATAACTAAGGCTCTAGGTATATTACTAATAGTAGCTAAAGAAAAATATACCTAAACAAGATAGTGTAGGCCTACCTTTACTAAGCAATAGATAAATAAATTTACAGTAGTATATAACTATAAAAAGTGTAATACTTTTGCTTCTCTTGTTTTTATTATGTTTTTAGGCTTTTTAGAAGGAATAAGAGCGCTAGTAACTTTTACTATATAAGAAAGTTACTAGTGTTAGTATATAGGTAATATAGCTAAAGGCAGTAGGTTATATAATATACTACCTACTAGTAGAATCCTTTACCTTTGCCTATATATAAGGGTACTACTACACTTATATGCCTACTTTACCTTATTAACTAGTTAACTATTAATAACTATAAATTTAACTACCTTTTCTTAACCTTTATAATATTATAAGATATAGGATCCTATTAATTAACTAGTAAAAACTAACACCTTTAGTATAGAATAATAAAGAAATATAAATCTTAGTATTCTTAGACTAAAAAAGACTAATAATCTAGTTTTAAGAATACTCTAAGGATATATAAGTCTTAAGAATAAATAAAGCACTAAGGACTAAATTCTTATTATATACCTTATTTAGAAAAACAAAGAATCCTATATCCTAGATATAGTAGTCCCTAAGGTAAATATTATCTATAATTATACCTAAGAATTAAATTCTCTTTATTTAATTAGTAATACCTTTAATCTCTAGGTTTATCTTAACTATAGTGTCTTATAAGCTAATTCTTTATATAAATAATTTACTAATAAGGTTAATTATAAAACTACTATTAAAGATACTTTTAATTAGAGGGTTATTTACTTAGTGTATAGTAACTATTAGCTACTAATAAGTAATAATAAAGTTATAAACTATAATCTTTTTTAAATTTATAATAATAAATTCTTATTAATACTCTATAGTATTAGTCTTTTTAAAGATAGTATTAATAAAATTAACCTTAAAGTTA